>NC_133792.1:21361275-21454760 GCF_003597395.2 Chelonoidis abingdonii
CTGGGCTGGAACCCGGAGTAGAGGGCGGGCCCCGGTTCCCCCCAAACCTCCCAACTCCTGATCAGACACAGGAGGAGTTGACCCAGACTGTGGGGAAGATCACTGAGGTGAGCAAATCTGCCAAGAAGCGCAGGACCCACCAAGGTAGAGGAGGAACTTTGTCACATTAGTTTAATAAAAAATATAAAACACAACATGTCTGTCTGGTCCATGGAAACAAAGAACATGTTTGGATAACTGATGTGATCATCAACATGGTAATTAGACAATTGAGAGAGATGACCATAGGCATTAAAGATAATTAAAGCAATATTCTTTTGGAACAATGATTCCTATACTAAAACAAATTATTTTTATATTAAAACTTGAACAAACCTTTTTTCTTGCTCATTTTTTTTCTCTTTGTGCACAGTTGCACCAGTGGAAGAAAGGGTGTGATTACATTACAGAAAAATATCACTTTGAAAGAACAAAATTTATATTCATACTTTGTTTTATTTTTGGCACCTTATTCTCCACTCTATTATACCAGTTTTATACTTTCATAGCTGAGGATTTCAAAAGAATTAAATTTACACAAAATGGGTGTAGCAGACTGGAGAATCAGGCCCTTTCTCTTCACAATTAAAGAAACTGGATACTTAGCATAGTGGAGTCAATCCAACCTATTTTTTAGTCAAATGCAAGCGTAAGAGAAAACAAGAACTGTTTTGAATACATACTGTTAATGTTACAGAGCCTTGGAATTTGTTGGCTGGAGATAACTGAGTGTGGCCAGAAGCATAAGTAGTACGCTTATCTGGAAAACTTTTAATAGAGATGCTGACAGGAAATGCAGTCTCATATCCAAAAGCTTGAATTACCACTTTCTCAGATGCTAAAACACGAAAGATCTTTGGTGCTGTAATAACATATCTATAAAATTAAGAAAAAAAAAACACAGACAATGGAACTGTCAGTTTCTTTTGTACTTATTATCTTAATTTAAAATTAACTTAAAGGTATATAGTCAAAGCTGACAGGCTACAGATATGATCTACTTCTATTTATACTGACATTTTCTATTAAAAATGTCTCCTGGATAGTAAAAAAAAAAAAAAATTACAAAATAGGGATTCAACAAGAGATCCACATTTATGAAGAGTTATCATTTCCTTCAGTACGTGCCTGGTTGTGGGAAGTTCAGTATGCTTATAACGCAGCACACAGCTAGTTCTTCCTAAAAAGAAACCCCTGATACAATTCTAAAGTTCACCCCTGTATCAAACAAAGCCTAATCCTTGTCATCAGAAGATCTGGTAATTGCAGTAGATTTTATAAATTATAGACAGGAACAATGTTTGAAAGGCTGATCTCCTGATAAACATTTTTTTAAAATGCAAATTATTTTTGGTGATAGAGGTTCCTTCAGCGCTTTTGAAAAAGTAGATTGTATACATGTCAGACAAAACTTTTCCAATTAGAACTCTCTTTGTTTCAAGTCAATATATATTGTGATATTTAAAATAACCTGGTAAAATAATAGGTGCAAAAAACCCTCAAACCAACCCCAGTCCTATCCTGTGAAAACTTACACACGATTAACTTTAATATTTTGAGTACTCCTGTTGAAATCAAAGAAACTATACTTGAACGTGTACATAAATGTTTGCAGAATCGGTGCCTACATTCACACAGTTCTTTTTAAATTGGAATGGCTATCATTCCAGAGCAGCACATACAGCATTCAGTGTATGTAAGCACAGTAAGTCAATTTATTGAGAATACTTCTGAAGTTTGTTGAACAAATATTCTATGATGTGCAGTAGTCATCTCCTTTGTTTTAAATATCAAACCACCATCAAGGCTACCATCATCAAGCAGTATTTCCAGTAAACACAACGTGTTTTACTTACGTTTGCTCCTGACTCAAACTTCTTTCACAAAAAGCCAAAATACAAATGAAGCTTAAAGTATTCATGATTGGCACAAGCACGAAATCAAAGACACTAGAGAAACTTTGGTGAAAGGGTATTTGGCTTCTGCTTCACTCAAGTATGTTTGTGTTATCTGTATTTATCTAAAGATTAATCATTAACATCAGATCTCTGAAAATGCTACAGTACTTTACTAAATACTATTTCCTCCCTCTCTGTCCTATGGCTTTGAAGAACATCAGCACAACTAAACCTCCTAATTTAGGACTTCATTTTGCTTTTGATCTGTGCACAATTCCATGGATATCAACATTTTCAGAATGGATTGTTTTGATTTTTTTATTTTAAAATGACATTTGGTTTAGACATGTATTTTACATTATAAAAAAAAGTCAAAATCAGAACAAAAATGTTTCAATTAACCTGAAACCATTTTTTTTAAATTTCATTTCTTGGGAAATTTTGAAATCTGACATTCTGTTCCAATTTGGAACGAACACAAATTTGGAAATCACAGAGTATCCCACAGAACAAAACATCTGGTTCCTGCACAGCTCTAGTAATTTATTACCAATAGCTACTTTTGATTGCCACAGTATATGAACACTGGCAATTGTCTTATTCTGCTGACCTTTCCAAAAATATAACAACCAAATGAATGGTGTACCACACAGTGAAGATGATTTACAGAAAGAGTTCCTTACATTGAGCAATGAACTTTATTAGGATAAAGGAAATAGTACTATCAATCAAGCTACTCTGTCTCTATCAACTTCACTGCAGAGCTTCTGCCTAGACCAGTGGTAGGCAGCCTGTGGCCTGTATGTGGTCCATCAGGGTAATCTGATTGCAGGCTGCGAGACATTTTGCTGATGTCAACTGTCCGCAGGCATGGCCCCCTGCAGCTCCCAGTGGCCACAGTTTGCCGTTCCTGGCCAATGGGAGCTCCAGGGGGCCGTGCCTGCAAACAGTCAACGTCAGCAAAATGTCTCACGGTCTGCAATCAGATTATCCTGATGGGCTGCAGGCTGCCCACCACTAGTCTAGACCCTTCCCCAGCCTCCTCCTCCAAATGTAAAGAACAGTGCATATATCCTCACACATAAGCACCGACTCTGTGGGTGCTCTGGGGCTGGAGCACCCACAGGGAAAAATTAGTGGGTGCTCTGCACCCACTGGCAGCCAAGCTCCCCTACTCCTCCGCCCCACTTCCTCTTCCTCCCTCCCCTCAGAGCACCAGGTCCCCACTCCTCCACCTACCTCCCAGCACTTCCCACCCAACTGCTGCGCTCAGGGGGGGGGGAGGAGCGGGAAGGTGGTATGCTACAGGGAGGAGGCAGGGAAGAGGCGGGGCCAGGGCGGGATTTGGGGAAGGAGTTGGAATAAGGGCAGGGAGGGGGCAGAGACTTTGGGGAAGGGGTTGGAATGGGGGCAGGGCCTCATGGAAGGGGTGGAGTGAGTGGAGGGGCCAGGGGGGTCGAGCACCCAGAGGAAAGAGAAGAAGTCGCATTTATGCCCTCACATCCCCTTTTTTTCCTTATAAAGGATCAATCTTTACCAAAAAATAAATATATATCAACAAAGTAATGATTCAGCTGAGTCACCAGTTTAAAAAGTATCAGAGGGGTAGCCATGTTAGTCTGGATCTGTAAAAGCAGCAAAGAGTTCTGTGGCACCTTAGACTAACAAATGTATTGGAGCATGAGCTTTCGTGGGTGAATACCCACTTCGTCAAAGAGAGAGCATATGACAGATGCTGACATATTTAGGCACTCTGTCTTGCTGGGGATATCACAGTGTTGGCCGTGAGCTGTGCAGCCTGGAAAAAACACTGTGGGGAGGGAAAGAGATGCATGTCTCTGCACAAGAGATGTGATAGCTGAGAAGCTGGGAGCCTTGCTGGACCACAAGGGGAGAAATGCAGGTGCAGTTGCTTCTAGAAAAACCAAAACAAGAAAATATCCCTTTTAAACTTTTCTATGACTTGTGTGTGTAATGGAATTTCTACAAATCTAGAAGAATACCCAATGGTATATCAGAGAGGTATATTCTTTTTCTTCATAAAGTTCTATCAAGCACGGCTGTGGGCATGAGAAGTTCTTTGACAGTATCTTTCAACCCATTATGTACGAGCTCACCAGGTGTTTAGGCCCTAAATTATGCTGGACCATTTTACTGAAGTATTGTCTCACTCCCAGCATTTTGTGAGGCCCTGGTGTCTTTCATGTTTCCTATTTAGTATGTCAAGCTGCAAGAGTTGTGGGACAACAATAAAATAGTTTCAGAGAGATGCCTCTCCCCTCACTGCACAGAAGTCTCAGGGTTAGGGTGACCAGTTGTCCTGATTTTATAGGGACAGTCCCGATATTTGGGGCTTTTTCTTATATAGGCACTTATTAGCCCCCACCCTGTCCCAATTTTTCACACTTTCTATATCGTCACCCTACACAGGATAGATAAAAGACCCTTAAAAACTAAGTATTCCAACAATCTATCTATCTATCTATATATATATAATAAAAACAGTGAGGCATGTATCTATGCCAACAGTCCCAGACCACTGTGATATTAAAGGTAACTCAACCAATCATCACCCTCACTCTACAGCTAATTTGCATTCAACAATTTCATTAGTTGTAATGAGTTCATGATATAAAGAGACTGTATAGAGGATGATTTACTTGCCCAACTGCATGGTTCTTCAAAAGTTAATTTGCCATCCATACAACTCAACATAAAATCCCACAGCACAACTCTACAGGCACAAGTCAACACAACTACCCACACAATACCACTACTATCACACAGAATAAACCCAAAACACATAGCCATTCACCAGAGCACATGCCCCTTCTTCATCAGCTTCACAAAACAATACAATCTCCCATCACGATCCCCTGCCAGAACACCACAAATCTCTCAGAACAACCCCAAACATGCAAATCAAAACAACCACCCACAGCAGGACCAGCACACACAATAATCCCTCACCGCAGTACACAATCTCATTTGCCACTTGCACAAATCAAAACATGTCTCCTAGCACAACACATGCACTCCCCCACCCTTGCTCATACTTACTATAAAATCATAAATTTGACCCGTGGCTTTGCTGCTCATCATTAATATCCCATAAACATTGATACAGCTTGCAGTTGTGTATCCAGGCTGGTAGCTATTTCTACCAGTTACGATTTCTGTAGTGAGGCTGGCAGGTCACTCAAAAATCATACATCTGCCTCTCACGCCCTTCCAAGATTGGGTGATCAACAGGGAAATCTAGGAAACCAGAGACACACTGTTACGAAACGGAAGGCATCTGCAGAAGCTATTGCAGACTTGTAGATTACATAAAATACTAGTACCAGGGATATGGTCAACATACAGTTTAATTCAGTAATAACTCATTTTATGAATAAGCAATACCATTCCATTTTAATTTCTAATAATCACTCTGTCTTGATTCCACCCTAGACATTTTACCAAATTTCCAAGTACAAAAGGCAAAATATAGTTGTTGTTTGCAAAGTTAGAAATATCCTCACCGGCCAGTGATGGGACTCTAGATGGGAGAGTACTGAGTTATTACTGAGAATTCTTTCCCAAGTATCTGGCTGTTGGGTCTTGCCAAAATGCTCAGGTCTAACTGACTGCTATATTTGGGGCTGGGACAGAGTTTTCCCCCAGGTCAGATTGGCAGAGACCCTAGTGGGGTTTGCCTTCCTCTGCAGCGTGGGTCACTTGCCGGTTTAAACTAGTGTAAATAGTGGATTCTCTGTAACATGAAGTCTTTAAATCATGATTAGAGGACTTCAGTAACTCAGCCAGAGGCACGGTCAGTGAGCATAATAGCAGAGGGGAGGCTCTGACTCACCCAGTGCTGCTGAGGCACCCCTGGTTGCAGGGTTTGGCAGCGAAGTTTTTACTTTATTATGCCCCATGCAGATTCCAGGGCAGTGGAGGAGGCACATACCACCTCCTCAGTCGCCCCAGAACCTGAATGGGGCATATCAAAAAGCATCTTCTACAGACACTTTTCCCCTGGGCAGTGGGAGAGTTGGGTCTGGGGAGGGGAAGGGAGGCATGGAATGGCTGCAGCCAGCCCCAGGCTCCTCCAGGCAGGGGGAAGCTTGGTCCAGGGCTTTGGCCAGCCTGGCTGGGTTCCTCCGGAGTAGGGGAGGGCTTGTGTCTCTGGCCATGGGCAGAAGGGGCAGAGCTGGTGACTAGCCTCCCCAGAGTGGGGCTCCATCCACCGCCCATGGCCAGAGATTATGGGTCTAAGAGTAGGTGGGCAGGGTTCTGTGGCCTGCAGTGTGCCGGAGGTCAGACTAGACAATCATGATGGTCCTGTCTGACCTTAATGTCTATAAATCTAAGTTCTCAAGGTGACATACATCTAAAGTTTCTAAACTAAGCATGAGGGAGAAAGATAATTATTCTAAATGGTTAAGAACATAAGAACGGCCATACTGGGCCAGACCAAAGGCCTACCCAGCCCAAGAGAGGCCAATGCCAGGTGCCCCAGATGGAGTGAACCTAACAGGTAATGATCAAATGATCTCTCTCCTGCCATCCATCTCCACCCTATGACAAACAGAGGCTAGGGGCACCATTCCTCATCCATCCTGGCTAATAGCCATTAATGGACTTAACCTCCATGGATTTATCCAGTCCTCTTTTAAACCTTGTTATAGTCCTAGCCTTCACAACTTTCTCAGGCAAGGAATTCCATAGGTTGATTGTGAGCTGTGTGAAGAACTTCCTTTTGTTTTAAACCTGCTGCTCATTCATTTCATTTGGTGGCCTCTATTTCTTATATTATGGCAACAAGTAAATAACTTTTCCTTATTGACTTTCTCAACACCACTCATGATTTTATATACCTCTATCATATCCCCCCTTAGTCTCCTCTTTTCCAAGCTGAAAAGTCCTAGCCTCTTTAATCTCTCCTCCTATGGGACCCATTCCAAACCCCTGATCATTTTAGTTGCCCTTTTCTGAACTCTTTCTAATGCCAGTATATCTTTTTTGAGATGAGGAAGACCAACATCTGTCATGCAGTATTCAAGATCTGGGGCGTAACCAAAACCGGGACAGTTTGTAGAAGGGCAATAAGATATTTCCCGTCTTATTCTGCTATCCCTTTTAATGATTCCTAACATCCCTGTTTCTTGCTTTTGCCTTGACTGCTACGCACACTGCGTGGACGTCTTCAGAGAACTATCCATGAGTGACTCGCAAGATCTCTTTCCTAGAATACGTTGTAGCTAAATTAGGACCCCCATCACATTGTATGGAAAAAATAATCCCAACTATAACATATGCATTTACTTTACGATTTATCCACATTCAAATTTCATTTAGCCATTTTGTTGCCCAATCACTTAGTTTTGTGAGTATCTTTTTGAAAGTTTCTCACAGATGTTGGCTTGGTTTTGAACTATCCTTGACTCAGTTAGTATCATTCTGCAAACTTTGCCACCTCACTCTTTTACCCCTTTTCTCCAGGTCATTTACGAATAAGTTGAACAGGACTGACCCTGGGGGAACACCACTAGTTACCCCTCTCCATTCTGAAAATTTACCATTTATTCCTACCCTTTGTTCCCTGTCTTTTAACCAGTTCTCAATCCATGAAAGGATCTTCCCTTTTATCCCATGACAACTTAATTTACATAAGAGCCTTTGGTGAGGGACCTTGTCAAAGGCTTTCTGGAAATGTAAGTACACTATGTCCCCCTTGTTCACCTGTTTATTGACCCCTTCAGAGAACTCTAATAGATCAGTAAGACATGATTTCCCTTTACAGAAATCATGTTGACTTTTGCCCAACAAGCTATATTCTTCTATGTGTCTGACAATTTTTTGTTCGGTACTGATGTTAGACTTACTAGTCTGTAATTGCCGGAAGCACCTCTAGAGCCCTTTTTAAATATTGGCATTACATTAGCAATCTTCCAGTCACTGAGTACAGAAGCTGATTTAAAGGACAGGTTACAAACCATAGTTAATAGTTCCGCAATGGTTGTGGTGAAGACAGAACCTTTACTTGCCAGTCCATCTGTGTGCAATACTTGAGCAAACAAGTCTATAAAACAGTCAAACTAGATAAAAGTTGTGCAAGATTTTGCAAGTTTAAACAAACACTGTACCCAGTATTTATGGGAAAAGGTGTTTACAATAGGTATTGCTGATCAGTAGAACACAAAATTATAAAAAGTATAACATGCTACATTTGCCACAACAAGAGTAACTCTAATAATGCTCTGGGGAGGTAACCATTAACTGGAGATAATATTTAGAAGTTATGTTGTTTTCATTTATAATACAAAAATAAAGCTCACATTACTTATATTAAGAAAATCAAGCTATGATGGTCCATACAATAAACTTCCATGAGTAGATAAGCAAACAACAAAAAACATTGATGAACAAAATTTTACAGGTCTGTCTTGGAAGATTTAAGTATTACAAGTAACTGTTTTTAAATCTAAGGTAAAATCTAACAATACTCCTTTCCCCTAATTTTTTTTTCTGATTTTGTACCAATGCTTGCTGTAAACTGAATCATACACAAGCCTATCTGATTTTGAAACCAATGCAAAAAAGTTACGTAGATTATTTTAAAGACTGCTATAAACAAGGTAGCAATTTAGGGCCAGATACTGCAATTTGCTCTGCACAGGTAGAACCTTGCACGCACAGCCTCGGTGACTTCAGGACAGAGGTGCAGAACTCCATAAATTGCAGAATACATCTTTGGTTACTTGCTTTTCTAAAGTAATTTTCAAAGTCATGGGAATAAAACAGTTTTTTATCCAAATAGCAGGAGATGACAGGGTACTGATAAAGTACAAATACTTATAAAATCTCGCTCATCTGAGGTACACTTCCTTCATTTTCATTAACTTGGAGACTAAAGAAAGTGCTCCATTTTCTCATGATGACTTATGTTGCATATTTCAAGGCGCTATTTCAAATCACCTACACTATAAAAAGCATCCACCTCCAACTTCACAATGCTATACTCAAATGTAACATATTAATTATGAAAAAAATTACTTATTACAGAAAGCAACAATTTAAAATCACTTCACGTTGTCAGCTAGACAACTGTTATGAATTATTCTGGTAAAACAATTCAAAGACATTTCCCTTTTTAAAGCTAAAACCCGCCCTCACCCTACTCCCATAACTAATGCCACTGATTTACTTCAGTAAGAGCAGTCATGCAAGTAAGGTGAGTAGGATTTGACCCTCAAGGCCTAATTTTCAAAGGTGCTGAGCACTTGAATTTCCCATTGACTTCAGCTGGGAGTTGTGGATGCTTGTCACCGCTAAAAGTCAGGCCCAATGGTCCCACAATCCTGCAATGAATTCTGCAAGCATTTGGAGAAAAGTTTCTTGCCTCCATTGTTGCAGAGAAAATCTTGAAAACATAAACTAAGTGTACCGTAGAGTCTCAGAAACTAGAAGGCAAAGAATACAAGTTTACTCCTGAGCGCATTCTGTGCCAAAAAAGTAAAAATTGTCTGCACAATATTTTAAAATTCTGCAATATTCTGCAAATTTTGTCAAATAAATGTGGATGCTCCAGCATAGCATCGGGGAGCAAAGGCCACTGGCTGCACAGAGGTGGGAGATCACTGTGCAGCTCCCACCCCCGAGGACATGGACTCAGTGGTGAGGCTGCACCCAACCCTGACATAGCACAAGGACCTGGCATTCCCCAGAAATACCCCAGGGCCCTGCCCCTCTGTGCCAGGTGCACCAGCTGTGGGCAGGCAGACTCAGCAAGACATGTAGACGGGCTTAGTGTGGGGTACCCAGGTGTGGGTTGAGAAGGTTCTGTGTGGGGCAATCTGGATGCAGGCAGCTTAGTGTGGAATCCAGGTGTGGGGGGAATATGGATGCACAGGAGCTTGTTGGGGGGTTCTGGGTGCAATGGTAATGGGACTTTGCATGGGGTCCAGGTGAAAATGGTTGGGGCTAACCAGGGGCCTGTGTGTGTGTGTGTATAGGGGATAGAGCTCAGCAGGGAGGTCTAGGTGTGGGGGCATCAGTGGGGCCCTCCAGATGCTGGGGGAGCAAGGCTCAGTGGGGTGGGGAACCAGGTGCAACTGGTTGGGGATCCCCGTGTGAGTGGCTCATCAGGGTAGTCCAGGTGAAGGGGGAATGGGACTCACTGGTGTGGTTCTGAGTATGGGGGAGTCAGGCTTGGTGAGGTATGAGAGTGTCTGGATGCACGGGGGTTGGGTGGATGGGGAGCAACTCCCTGTACAGATATCCTTCCCCCTGCAGCTGAGGAGCAATGGGTGCAGAGAGAGTTTGCAGAGCTTCCTGCAGCTGGGGAAGAAATGTGGGAGTGGGTCTGACCCACTTCCAGATGCCATGCACAGAAAGTGGAAGTCCTGTCCTCCCTAGTTGAGCCAGGACTAGCAGCTGATCCTGGCACAGGTTAAGAGTCACCAGCCAGGTCTTCCCCAGTCCCACTCCTCTACCCCACAGTGATTTACCTCTCTTCCGGTTGCCCTGGGAACCCAAAAAATACTGCTGTGGAGGGTCACATGTCTGCTCTCGTGGCTTCCTTTTTCTCCCCCCTCAGAAAGTCATTTTTCTGAGGGAAAGCACAGAAATCTTCTGGGGGACATAAATTCTTCACACACACAATGGCACAGAATTGTCCCAGGAGTACAGGATGTATTATTTTTAAAAGATCTCATGACCGTAGCCTGGTTTTTGAATGACAGGGGTTGGCAATTCCTGCAGTCACTGCACCCATGCCTCCACTTCTGGGGAGGGCCTCAACAACACTGCTCAGGACACAGTTGGGAGGGGAAATGTTGGCCAAAGCGTGAGAGACACCTGCCATTTCAAAAGGCTACATAGGAATAAGGCAGCATAAGCTGCGGCCCAAGCCCGCAGAGATGCACACGAGCTGTGTCATTGCTGCGGCTGCCCTCAGCAGGGTGAAGCCGGTTCCTTGCTCCCTGACCTGCGAGCCTAGCTCCGCACTCGCGGCTCCCAGCGTTTTGCACCCGCCTAACATCAACCCTCCAGCAACTCCACCGCCTTAACGTGGCCGGGCTCGCCCCGCCGCGGCCGGAAATCAACGCGGCGCCCCCCTGCCCCGCGGGACACACAGGGCGGGAGCCCGGCACGCTGGCCAGCCCTAACCACAGACCAAGCGGCCACCGCCGGCCCAGCTCCTCCACAGCGCGCCCGGGCACCGGAGCAGAAGGGCCTTGGGAGACGAGGCCTCCTATGACACAGCCAGGCAGGAGCCGCTCAGTTCGCCTGCGTCAGCCCAGGCAGGGTGACGGGCCGGGTGGGACACCGGGGTCCTACACTGAGCCGACTCGGTGAGAGCCCCGCCCCTCCGCTGGGGGGGGGTAGCCGCGCTAAAACATGATGGAAGGGCGAGGCTTTGGCCGTTAGGAAGGGGCGTGGCCGCGAAGGGCCCCGCCCCTCTCTCGTCAGCACCATACCGGAACGGTGATGGCTCGGCTTCCAGCGACGGGCTCTTAAAGGAGCCGCTGCACCGTAAGTCTCGCGCCGCGGGCAGTAGCCGTCGTAGTGCCCGGGAGGGAGGGGAAAGGTGGGAAGCCGGTTTCTCCACAAGAGGGCTCCAGGCTTGCCCAGGCCCAGAACGTCGGGGAAATAGCAGGCGGCGGCGAGGCGTTACCATGTCAACCCAGGTAATCAAAGCGGAGCCGTGGGGAACTACCCGGGGCGGGGACCGGGATCCCCAGTCTCTGAGACGAGACCGACCTCTAGCACGTCCATTGAGAGGGGCCCGACCCCCCCCATCGCTCCCCCACACCAGCGGCCCGGGTGAGAGGGGCCCGACCCCCCCCATCGCTCCCTCACACCAGCGGCTCGGTTGAGAGGGGCCCGACCCCCCATCCTCATGTCCCCAGCGCCTCCGGTGATTAGGGACTGACCCCACCCCAATGTCCTGGCTGGGTCTCAGAGCCACAGGAAGAGGTGCTGGTGCATGTAGTGCGTCAGTCAGAGAGTAGCAGAATTGAGGTGCAGTTGTCATGTCACAGTGCCCTGCGAAGTGTCATTTCTGGGAACTGTTGTTTACTGTGAAGGTGTGGTGTTTTGTGTAGAACTGATTGGTAGCTGGGTGCTGATTCTGAAGTCCTGGTGATGGGTGTGGAGTTACATTGATGTTGTTTTAGTGTGGTGACACGTTGATGTGCAGTGTAAAAAAACATCACTATGTCATGTTAGTTCATAAAATAAAACGAACTCCCCTCCATTCCTCTGGTCTCTGTCTATGAAGAACGAGATTCTGGCTTTTTTGGAGCCTTGAGGTGGACCAGAAGAATGACATTTATAAAATCATGGCCACTGTCGTCCCCTTTTGAATGAAGAAGTATCCAAACCTTTGTGCCACATGAGTGATTACATTGTGTCTAGCAAGAAAAACCCACAATAAAGACCATTAGCCTTCAAAAGGCAGATGCTCTCATCTTGGCTTTATACAGAGTAGACCAAAATATGCTTTTGCCTCCTGGCTTGATTTTGTAAAAATCATTCCACAGTGAGGATGTGGGTTTATGGGCTTCCACAAACAGAAAGAATACATAAAACCTTTAGTTAATGAGTAGAATTAACCTAGAGTAAATATATTTTATTATGCAAGGCATTTTATTTAGGTATCAGATAATCCAATGTCTTCAGACTATCATGAATATTAACTGCATTGGCTTGCAATCTACTTCCAGATGCATTGAAGTCAGCAGAAGTAGAAGTAGTATGTTGCTAGTGGAAGGTCTCCAGTTGAGGAATTTCCTCTTCCTCCATTGTGGTTCATCAGGGCTCAACTTTACTAACTATTAGAGAATGGGATAAGAAGCATCTTTTTCTCAAGGATCATTGCTGAAGAGGTTTTTCTTAGGTTTTGATGGCAGAGAGGGGATTTTTTTAACTCCTTATTGTGTGCCATCTAATGGGATTTTTGGAATTTATATCAAACACGTAGATACCAAGACAATGTGTGCATAAACATCATTAAAAAAACAAATATACACTCCTTCAGTTTACATCTAAACAGTTTCAGTAAGATTTATGCACATGTACAGTCTATGACAATCTTTAATATATACTTTTAGCCTTACAGATTTTTGCCAGATGACTGACTGCATTCTGCGCAATGAAGAAAGGGGCACTACAAAGAACATCACCCAGAGAAAGACAGCTATCACCCTCTCGTACGCCTAGTCCAATGTCGACTGTCACTTCAAGTACCAGGTCACCATCTCCTCTTAGCAGGCAGGGCACACCTGCTACTTACAAAACAAGGGGACAGAGGTATCAACAGCTTGATGTTACAGTAGAGAGTGATGTAGGAGCTTCTTTTGAATATCAGATTGACAAAGGTATTGTGTAAATAATAAAAATCAACCCTGAATGCATTTTAATATTGGCAGAATAAAATTTGCTATATGTCTGTCTATTATGAGGTGTATTAAAGGGTCATTGTCACATATTTTAGACCCCATATTTAACCTACCTATAATAAACTGTCTTAAATTGTTTGTGCATCATCCAGATTCCAAATATCGACATAATGTATTTCCGTTTTTAAACCCCTGAGAACTATTTTACACAGAGCATACACCCTCAGGCAGCAGAGGGGGCATAAATTAACTAATTGCCCCTAATCCTAGACCTGTGAGCTTTCATCAGTGAAAGGTGATGTACAAATATGGCAGTAAACAAGACATCTTTGTTAGTTTCAAGTTCAACTGGAAATCAAACAGCTAGAGAAAATCAGTATTTGCTACATAGAAAAGATTAAATTAAAGGGGGACTGATATTAAAATACATATGTAATAAGTCAAACATTTTCACATTATATGTAATAATACTTCAAATGAAAGACTAGATGAAAAAAGATTTGGATTAATATTTATTTTGCTCCATAAATTTGTTTGGTGCTTCCTTATGATTTGTATTAAAGTAGCAATCAGTAACCAGGGCCTGTTGTGATAGGCACTATACCAATATATAACAAAGAGACAATCCTTGACCTGAAGAGCCACAGGAAAAAAAGACATGATCCATAGCCCCAGATTTTATAATCCAAACAGGAATTGATGATGATGGGAAAGGTGAGGGAACCTAGAAATCTCAGTTAATCAAGCTCTTGGCACACAAGGACCAGGGCACTCTGATAACAACTGTCACTAGAAACTGTACAGGGGTAGCAAAATGAGGTCCTGGCTCCTTTCATCCTCCTGCACTAGACAGTGGAGGTGGACTGGTACAGGGATAATGCACACTGCATTTTGTTAGAGGATTTACCAGATGCCGCTCCTCAACACTCCCAGAGGCATTGAACTTTCCTCAGGCACAATGCTTCTTGGAGCTGCTGTCAATGTGTATCTCCTTCTCAGCCTCTATGCAGGTTTGTTTCCCTTGTTTTGTTGTACTAACTAAGCAAAAGCATTACACTATTTTCTTTCAGTGCTGATCCAATCACACTTTTTCTGTTGTTGTTTGCAGATGAAGACTCTGGTAGTCCAGGAGTTAGATACATTACAGAGTCTCTTATTAAAAACCTGTCCAAACAGGAAAATTTGACATATGTAAACTCACTGAATCTTTCTCTTGCTAAGGATGGGGACAAGAAATTTAAGGTGGGTTATTGCATGCAATTTCTTATTAATTAATTATAATTCACAATAGTATTAAAGTTCAATAATATTTTAAAACATTGGAAATAATGGTTAGGAAAACACTTTAAGTAGATGAGAAGAGCCATAGTCTACCTTTCTGGCCCCAATTCTGCAACCGCTATTTGTGAAAGTAAGAATTACAGAATCAAGCCTCATCATTGTACAAATTACCATTGACATCAATAAGAGATTCACATATGGAACAAAGCTAAACTCTGGCTATATATTTGTAATTTCTCAGCTTCTGGGTACTGGTGCCACTTTGGGATTTTTTTAAATTTTATTTTAATTTTTTTGTGGAAAGTAGTCTTTTCTGTAGATGAGGTTGGTCTACTGCAGGGCTAGTAGCATCTGTAGTTTTCCACTCTTTTGCAGTATGGAAAGCTGCAGATGTGTTCAGTTGGTCCTAGTACAGAATTTCAGAACTCAGACTCGCAATTCTATGATAAAGAGCATAATAGTGATTTGTAGTGGCTTTTATGAAGACATGATTCTTAAAAACAAACCTGCTGTTCTGAATGCAAATGTATGTACCATCTTGTATTGACAAACTACTACATATAATTTGTTTTTTAGTATATAGAAAACTTGGAAAAGTGCTCTAAACTAGAGGTATTAAATCTCAGTAACAATCAAATAGAGAAGATTGAGAAGTTGGATAAACAGTTAAAGCTACACGAACTCAATTTGTCCTACAATAAAATCAGGTAAGCAGACACCCTGTTTCTGTATCAGAGGGGTAGCCGTGTTAGTCTGGATCTGTAAAAGCAACAAAGAGTCCTGTGGCATCTTATAGACTAACAGACGTATTGGAGCATGAGCTTTCGTCAGTTTCTGGGGTTTCTGGTGTGGATGGAGAATGTTACTTATTTTTAAAAAATTAAGTTGTTCAGATTCTATGGTCAGGAGTGTGGTATAAAAGTTAGATATATTTAAAATATTTTATGCATTAATATACAAAATGTTCTTGCAGTTTGTTAAGTGAGAATGGAAAAGATTCACCTTCAGAAAAGAGAACTGAAAGATTAAACTGAAAGGACCTGCTCATGCAGTCAGTGCACTCATTAAACTCCTATTCTATTTGCCACAAAAGGGCAGCTTTCAGTGTTTTGGGAGGAAGTTACTCTATTGAAAAAATGCTGAGGAGACAGTGGATGGGATTAAAGAGCAACTTCTCCATGCTTTCCTCAGTTTTACGACTGGTAACGTAGGCTTGTTAATTACTTCTAGAGGAGGCTTGCTTTGCAAGTACAGTAACCACAATAGTACTAAAGAGGTTAATAAAGGAAATGTGCAGAAGATTGACTAAATAGTATTTCAACATACTGCAGTGATGCAACTTCTTCTCTCAAAAGGGTTAGAAAACAAAATGAATTAATGCCATAATAGTAAAGTGATTTATACCTATAAGATTATATTCCATTTTTGCTTGATTACAATATACATAGCTTAAATGGCACCTTGGTTATGTAAAAGCAGCAAAGAATTAAGTGGCACCTTATAGACTAACAGACGTTTTGGAGCATGAGTTTTCGTGGGTGAATACCCACTTCGTCGGATGCATGTAGTATAAATTTCCAGAGGCAGGTATATATATGCAAGCAAGAAGCAAGCTAGAGATAACGAGGTTAGTTCAATCAGCGAGGATGAGACCCTGTTCTAGCAGTTGAGGTGTGAAAACCAAGGGAGGAGAAACTGGTTTTGTAGTTGGCAAACCATTCACAGTCTTTGTTTAGTCCAGAACTGATGGTATCAAATTTGCAGATGAACTGAAGCTCAGCAGTTTCTCTTTGAAGTCTGGTCCTGAAGTTTTTTTGCTGCAGTATGGCACACCTTCAGATCTGCTACTCGTGTGGCCAGGGGAGTTGAAGTGTTTCTCTACGGTTTTGGTATATTGCCATTCCTAATCTGATTTGTGTCATTTATCCTTTCCGTAGAGACTGTCTAGTTTGGCTGATGTACATAGCAGAGTGGCATGCTGGAATATGATGGCGTATATTACATTGGGTGGACGTGCAGGTGAATGAACCGGTGATGGTGTGGCTGATCGTTTAGGTCCTGTGATGTGTCGCTGGTGTAGTAATGTGGGCAGAGTTGACATCGAGGTTTGTTGCATGGATTGGTTCCTGAGCTAGAGTTACTATGTACAGTGTGGCAGTTACTGGTGAGAATATGCTTCAGGTGTCGTGGGCGAGGACTGGCCTGCCACCCAAGGCCTGTGAAAGTGTGGGATCATTGTCCAGGATGGGTTGTGATCCCTGATGATGCATTGGAGGGGTTTTAGCTGGAGACGGTATATGATGGACAGTGGACTCCTGTTGGCACTCTCACTGAAGGACTGTCTGGATGGTGGACTCTCTCCTCAGACCCTATGCCACCAGCACTCCCAGCTATCTCCGTGAACACACTGATTCCTGAAACTACAGGCAATTGGTGACCTTCCAGAAAACCCATCCATAGCCACCATGGAAGTGAGGCTCTCTACACAGACATCCCACACACAGATGGAATGCAAGCTGTCAGGAACAGTATCCCTGATGATGCCACAGCACAACTGGTTGCTGAGCTCTGTGCCTTTATCCTCACACAACTATTTCAAATTTGATGACATATATTCTCAGATCAGTGGCACACTATGGGCACCCGCATGGTCCCACATAATGCCAATATTTTTATGGCCGACCTGGAACAACATTCCTCAGCTCTCGTCCACTCACGCCCTTCTCTACCTACGTTACATTAATGACATCTTCATCGTCTGGACCCATGGGAAGGAGACTCTGGAAAAACTTCACCATGATTTCAACAGTTTCCACCCCAACATCACAACCTCAGCCTGGACCAATCTACACGGAGGTCCACTTCCTAGACACGGTGCAAATAAGTGATGGTCACATTAACACATCCTATATCGAAAACCTTACCAACCACTATGCCTACCTTCATGCCTCCAACTTCCATCCGGGCACACCACCATCCATTGTCTACAGCCAAGCACTTGAGGTACAACCGCATCTGCTCTACCTCCACAGACAGAGACCAACACCTACAAGATCTCCACCAAGCATTCTCAAAACTACAATACCCGCACGAGGAAATAAGGAAACAGAACAATAGAGCCGACGTGTACCACAGAAGCCTCTACCAAGACAAACCCAAGAAAGAAACCAACAGGACTCCACTGGCCATCACATACAGTCCCGCTAAACCCCTCCAACGCATTATCAGGATCTACAACTCATCCTGGACAATGATCCCACACTTTCACAGGCCTTGGTGGCAGGCCAGTCCTCGCCCACAGACAACCTGCAACCTGAAGCATATTCTCACCAGTAACTGCACACCGCACCGTAGTAACTCTAGCTCAGGAACCAATCCATGCAACAAACTCGATGTCAACTCTGCCCACATATCTAGCACCAGCGACACCATCACAGGACCTAACTGATCAGCACACCATCACCGGTTCATTCACCTGCACGTCCACCAATGTAATATACGCCATCATATGCCAGCAATGCCGCTCTGCTAATACATCAGCCAAACTGGACAGTCTCTACGGAAAAGGATAAATGGACACAAATCAGATATTAGGAATGGCAATATATAAAACCTGTAGGAGAACACTTCAACCTCCCTGGCCACACAGTAGCAGATCTTACAGGTGGCCATACTGCAGCAAAAATCTTCAGGACCAGACTTCCAAAGTGAAACTGCTGAGCTTCAGTTCATCTGCAAATTTGACACCATCAGCTCAGGATTAAACAAAGACTGTGAATGGCTTGCCAACTACAAAACCAGTTTTTCCTCCCTTGGTTTTCACACCTCAACTGCTAGAACAGGGTCTCATCCTCCCTGATTGAAACTAACTCGTTATCTCTAGCTGCCTCTTGTTTGCATATATATACCTGCCCCTGGAAATTTATACTACATGCATCTGACGAAGTGGGTATTCACCCACGAATGCTCATGCTCCAAAACGTCTGTTAGTCTATAAGGTGCCACAGGATTCTTTGCTGCTTTTACAGATCCAGACTAACATGGCTACCCCTCTGATACTTGACACCTTGGTTATGACATGCTTTGTACTGTTTCTGTGTATTTGAAACATATATTGCAGAATTAAGGTTAATTACAAAAATGATTGTTTGGGCTTGTTTGGATTGTTTGCACTTCTCTATTGGTGGCCATTCCTAAACATATGATAGTCAACAGAATAGGCACTGCAATAGTAACCAGTGTGGGTAGTCAACGGCAATGATGTGACGGCATACATTTTTCTTTTATGTCTATGGCACCATAAAAAACAAAACCTCTTGTATGTTCTACCTATTTGAAGTTGTTCAGTATCTTCATAAAAATGCATTCTTCACACCATAATGTCTTCAGGTAGCGCAGACAGCCAACTTGCTGTGTTCCCAAAATAAGTATGGAAGATATTTGTATTTACACTATTAAAAAGCAGGTGAAAGGTACATTAGTGTCATCTCATCTCACACATTTCATATGATCACTTAAACAACAAATATTACACAAATTATGCAAAGAGAGTCTAAATATAAAATTTACCAGAAATGGATGTGTATTACAAACCATTCCAACCCTCATGCAACATGCTTGGTTAATGTAAAGGGATAACAGCAGTGTCCATAAAGCACCACTATGTATGGCAGGTACTGTGCAGCCATTTTTGCTGTTTTTTTCAGTGATCAGTTAAGACAGGTTTCACTATACAGTATCCCCGAGGCCATAGCTACACAATGTATATGATTTGCTTCATGATGTCTAAATTCTATTTCTCCTTGTTTTCAGTAAAGTTGAAGGTCTAGAGCATATGCAGAATCTACAAAAGTTGAACCTTGCAGGAAATGAGATTGAGCACATTCCTATATGGGTAGGCAAGAAATTAAGGTCCCTGCGCATCCTTAATTTGAGGCAAAATAAAATATCATCAGTAAGTGACTTTAACTAGGATAAATAATTGTTTACAAATAAAATATTTCTAAAACCTTTCATATTGAACATCTCAATTAATATGATCAGCAACATGAAAATTTACAGGCTCTCTGGGGAAAAGATATTATAATATAGATTTGTGGGGGCATCATTTTCAGAAATTATATTGTTGTATAAACAATGAAATGTAGCCTTCACTTCATTAACAATGGATTTTATTTAAAAAGTAGGAAATGGATGGTAGGGGAGTGATTGTCTTTGGAAAGATGTCTAATCATTCTACCTTTCTCTTTGATTTAGCTCCATGACATAGCTAAGCTGAAGCCCTTAAAAGACTTGACTTCTTTGTTCCTGGCGGACAATCCAGTTGTAAATCTGCCTCATTACCGCCTGTATACCATATTCCACCTGCGCTCACTGGAAAACCTTGACGGACAGCCAGTGACAAATCATGACAGGCAGGAGGCTCTTGAGAGGTTTAATTTAGGTAATCATGATGATATGTTTGAGCTACTGTGAACTATACCAAATCTAAAAGGTTAGAAAAGCTTTGCAATTACTGATATCATGATTTGATATGTATTATTAAAATTAAGGTTTAAGTAACACTGTTAAAGTTTACTGCCAACTTGTGATGTGACTAGCTATGTCCTCTAAAAATGTTCAGAGGTCCTTCAAGAAAAAAAAAGGATTTTAGCCTATTGAGTGTCCAATTCTATTGCAGACACACGAAGAATTATCTTTTATTTAAATTCATATTTAAGAAGACTGACTTTATACATCAAAAGGTCACAAGCTGTTTTACTTCTCATCTCACTTTAAATTATGTCACAGATGGAAAATCACAGCATAGCAGGCTTGATCCTTGGTGACGCCGTTCCTGTGCTTTGGACAGGGATTGGGTGGGCAAGACTGGTGTAACTTAAACTTTGCTTCCCTTAAAAGCAAATAACAGCTGAAGTGCAGTGCACTCTAGCTACACCTCTGCCGTGCCCCTAACTTTGGAGATTGTGTGAAGGCTAGTGTATAGCCCTTATACCAGCTCTTCACTGGCTAAAAAGATTCCCTGCATAAAGGATATTTTCAGTGTACCATTTCCACCCACATTGTGATCCTCTTACACTGTCAGAGTGGTATAAAGGAGCCTTAGTGTCCTGAGACTTATCTGTATATGCACATAGAGATAGCTGACCAAAAAAGAAGCTAGAAAGGGTTTGAAATTTAGGTTTAATTGAAGATGTCTGTTTTAAAAACAAAAGATTTGAAAGGTTGTAGATCAGACATAATTCTGACTTACATCTAAAGAACAAGACATATGTAAAACACAATATAAGTAAAATAAGAATTATTTCAGGAAGTTCTCTTAGGTATTAATTTCTGTAATAGATTAAGGCAATTAGTATATTTTCACAATTTTTTTTTCAAGTTTCAGATTGAAGAAGCAAGTGGAAAAATGTTTGAGTGTTTGGATTATTTTGTTTTGCAGAAGAAATAGAAAAATTAGAAAAAGATTTAGAGAAAACAATAAAAGAGATGGAGGACCTTAAAACTAAACAGTTCAAAGTGCTTGAACAACTTCAGCATCAAGATGAGGTGAACAGATCATTAAAACAAAAAACTCTGCAACAGAAACAAATCTACAAAGAACTTGAGAGGGACCTGGACACCAAAAATGAATTGGTAAATTAATCATTTAAGTTAAAAATAAATACTGAAGAAATGTTTTTGGGGATCATTTTGTTTCACTAACAATAAATGCAATATAATGTATGTTTAAATGCTTGGGGATTTATGTTTAAATTTGTATTTAGATGTCTCAGTGGATTGGAAGTGGGATATGAAGCTTTTCTGGTACAGGGCAATGCTTCAACTCCAGGCCGACTGGTCGTGACCAATCCACATTCAAAGTCTCTGGTATTTTGTGTGTAGTGAGTTAATGTTCTTGGACCAGTTCTTAGTGGAAAGATCCATATTACCAAAGCCACCACTGTCACAACTGGTAATCTTGGGCCACGTCTATACGACGCGCCATATCGGCGCGTTACAATCGATTGCTCGGGGAATCGATATATCGCGTCTCATCTAGACGCGATATATCGATCCCTGAGCGCGCTTACATCGATTCCGGAACTCCACCAAAACCAACGGAGTTCCGGAATTGACATGGTGAGCTGCGCACATTGTTCCTGCTCGGTGAAGACGGGTGAGTAGATCGATTTTAGATAATCGATTTCAGCTACGCTATTCTCGTAGCTGAAATTGCGTATCTAAAATCGATTTTCGCGCGTCATGTAGACCTGGCCTTGGGGTGGAGGCCAAAGGTGGAATGGGGCATAGGGAATTAACTCACTGTAATTAATATCACCCTACCTGGGTTAGGCAGAATGGTAAAGCTGCCAGGAGAAGTTTACACTTCCACTGCCTGTGCTGTATCGATATTGTGGATAAAGACAGGATTTTAGTCTCCAGGGTTGTTAAATCTGACACCTTTCACAAGCACTGCATTCATAAAGTCAGTCTGCTCAGATTGCTTAAGACTTACATGAATGGTATTCTGTTAGACTGAGACTCTAGAGCAATTTATATATTTAGAGGAGGCTTACTAGGAGTTACTATAGTGGTATCTCTGAGGGAAAATTGCCATCTAAATTTCTCCAGCTGGGGAAGAAGCAGGAATAATAACAAACTGATCCAATCTAGCACAAAATATTTGTGGCCTTCCTAGTCAGACAAGCCCTAGAAAAGCCAGCTGATGCAGCATAAATGCCCATAAAGAAAACCTGTTAAATGGCCAATAGTTACAGATGCCTGCAAATGAAAACTTTGAGTTACAACTTGAATGTGCCATGTATATATCTTCCCTTGCTGACACAGCAGGGGGTTCTGCCTTTTCACTATTACATATATCTCCATTTCCCAGAAAATCCTCCCTGGGATTGAAGATTTTGTGGCTTGGGTGTGGGCAATGCCGTATCCTTACCAACTTTACAAAGAATCAGAACAAAACTTAATACATCCTGAGGCTTTATTACATTTTTGTATGCATTCCTTCTGTGTTATAGAGCCACTGGTAAGCACAGGATTGTTGTGGTTTGAGGGTATTGTCCATGGACAGCATAAGGCAGATGTTTCTCCGGTGACATGACTATATTGGTACTGTAATGCTAGGAAGCTGGAGAAGAAACATGGCCTTTGCACAGACTGCTCTGGCCCGTGACAGATCTCAGCTCTGTAGGTTTTGGCCACTGAACCTTCACTGACTTCGATGGAAGTTATGGGTGCTCATCTCATCTGAAAATCGGGCCCAAGGTATCTAATATTGGATACACAAATTGAGGCATCCAAAATGAGTAGTCACTTTTGAAAATTTTAGCTTTAAATTTTCTAAAAATATTACTTCTGTAATTCTATCCAGCATCTGCATGGATTCATCCCATGTACCCAAGTAAATTTGCTAAACAGCTTTAATTTGTACACCCACATTTGAAAATGTACAGATTTTTCCTTAATGAAGCACATTATTTGCCCCTTTTGTATCTCTTTCCCTCCTCACTTACATTCTTCGCCCCATTTTCTGCTCCTGTAACTTTTTATCCTGTGTGCAAGTTGAGGGGCTCATTGAATACCAAGAAACACATGGACATTTGCTTAGTTGTCTTTTCATTTAGTTTACCTGGAAATAGGCAGTGTGTGATGTACAATTTCTCCTGAATTAAGCCTTTCAAGTTATAAAATTATATGTTTCCTATCACTTTGGTATTTTTAAAAAGCTAATGTTTGTTTGCCTCTAGTCACTTTTTGTTTAAAATTTTGTGTATTAGTAAGAACTTAAGTTACTCATGGCTGCTAAATTTCTAGTGTACTGATGTTTCTTCATTGTTTAATGTTTAAATTGCTGCTGTAGTGAAGAAAAATAATCCACACATACCTTGTCATAGTAAAAGGTGTTTGCCACTGGGTTCTTGTTCATTACTGTTATTGTAGGTCATGTCCATTATTTGCTTATGTTTTGCTCATATCATCCCAGGAGCCTGTATTTGAAGATTATCTTATCTTTCATTGCTAGGTGTAAAATGTAAAAGTATAAATAATTTATTAAACGTATCATTTGATTTATACACCTTCATTAGGCATGTCTGTAAAATCTTATTATTTAATATTCCCTTTCAGCTAAAAGATGAGTGGAGCTATACATTTATATAAGTATACCCAGTATATTTTCTACCAAACAGCAGCATATTTCTAAAATGTACAGTAGTTCTCAGTATAGTGAGAGTTTAGCAGCATATATTTTACAACTTAACCCACTATTATCCTTTGGGTGACAAACTTTGCTTGCTTCTTTCTTCCTTTAGCTGATATCTTGGTTTATCACAATTCCCTTTCCACTGAGCCTTTATTCCTCACTAAAGGTAGTCCCCATATACAGCTGGATTGCACAATTTTGTATTTTTGCATAGGATATGCTTGCATGTGTCAATAGTGTCAATACATCTTAACTAAAAAAAAAAAGTTACAATGAGACTAGTCATT
The DNA here is from genome assembly GCF_003597395.2 of Chelonoidis abingdonii. Taxonomy (NCBI): domain Eukaryota; kingdom Metazoa; phylum Chordata; order Testudines; family Testudinidae; genus Chelonoidis; species Chelonoidis abingdonii. The sequence continues at coordinate 21,385,373 of NC_133792.1, forward strand.
TGCTTAATCTGCTATAATGATTCTTCCTCAAATATTTTCTGTTCTGAATGTGATTAAAGTTTTGCATGATACCAAATACTTAGATTTCTAAACCTTTCATTAAGCCTTTCCCTTATTCCAGTCTATTCTATATTTCTCTTCTTTTCTTCCATTAGTCCTACATTCTGCTGTCTATTGGAGCCTTGCTGCATGCTCTTCCTCAGGTATTCAGCATGAAAAGCTGATCAAAAAAATAAATAAAAATCACATGATGGACCTTTGCTAAGAGTTTAAGTAATAACATAGGGTTGATATACAATGTAATATATTGAAGTTGACTTTAGCAGTATTGTAAATATCTTCATAACTCAGTTTCACGTTAGGAAACTATGGGTGGTGTATTTCTTGCTAAATGTATCACCATTTGATAGCACAATTTAAGTTCCTCTCAGCACAAGAACAAAAGAAGAAAAATGGCAGAAGAGTGGTGTATTGTATCAGTACCCTTATCATTGTTCACTAGTTAGCACTCTCTAAAACCTAAAGTAGTTTAACAAGATGCACTTGAAACAGAAAGTTTCTTATTCTGGCTTGTTAAACCATTACTTCCAGAAAATTGACACGGCTGATTGATTAGATGTTTGACTAAGTTAGTTATTGACATGCCAGTTTTTTGAGACCTTCAGTACATTGAGTAGCTATATTTGGGTTGTCTTTTTTTGTGAGGAATATGAAATTATAGATTCAAAGGACCTTCATGTGATCATTTGTGTTACAGCAGTTATTTTTTTGTCTGTCTTCACAGTAATTTAATTTTAAGATAGATAAATGTTATGTCCTTTTGTTACCAAACCTTCTCATAACTGTTTTCTTGTATATAGGCTTTGCATCACTATACAGTTAATGCATACACTGATAAGTGCTAATATATGTAATAATTCAATATGGGAATTTGCTGGTGAAAGTGACTCATTGTGTTTCATACTGGCATTAGCTAAAGCAGAAGACAATGGAGTTAACCCGAGCATGCCAGAAGCAATACGAATTGGAGCAGGAACTGGCTTTTTATAAGATTGATGCCAAATTTGAGCCATTAAGTTATTTTCCACCAGAGGTAATTATTTAAAAAATGAGTTTTTTTGTGTTTGTCCCCTCTGTTGTTTTGCATTCTAATAAAACTAAAAGTGAGGCAGGGCATGTTATTTACTGTAATTTTAAATAGATTTTGCTTTCTAAATAGTTATGGCTTGTCATTTGTGCAAATTAAACCTTGTTTGAAATTGCAAGTTATATATTTTTCTCTGCCTGTTTTCTCGAAAGGCTTAAAGTCAGTATTTTGCAATGTTACTATTAAGTGGTATTTAATATTTAAATATTATCAATGTTAATAGCTATAAATTTGTTTTGGCTGAGTAAAGCTAGTGAATAGATCATTCATTCTTACTGATAATTATGTAATGGATTTTTCCCACTTTGGGCCTGATTCTGTAGCCCTTACTCACTCTGGGTGAAAATCTGACCCTACTGAAGTCAGTAGTAAAACTTCCATTGACTGACTTCAATGGGATCAGGATTTCTATTCACTATTTTACTTACAGGAATAACCCCTTTTTGGATTGTAGAGTTCAGACCTTCTCCTTTTAGACTGGAAGGAGACATCACAACAGAAGTATGAAAAGATCAATGAACGTTAAATACTCTTGGTGAACTACAAATGTATAGTTTTTTAAATATTCAAAAGGATACAGTATGAGTAAAGTTAAAGGATACTATCAATTAAAATCACACTTGTTTGAATTTACATTTTTGGTGTTACAAGTGTAATCTAAATTTCTATAACTAAGAAATTAGCAGTAAACAATTCCTTAAGTTCATTTGACAGAAGTTTTTATATGGTCAGTTTCACCAAAGTGTCTGTAGGATTGTAACCATAATCATTTTTTTCCATGTTGTTTGTCTGGGTTTGTCAGTGAAGAACTCTTCATATATTTTTAAACTGTCTGGATTTCAAGTTGGTGGCCCTTTACATGTAGATTAAATTCAAGTTTAAATGTACAAAATCATGAATTACTTTTGAAACCTCAAAATATTTACTGTGTATAAAAATAATTTAATATGTTTGTTCTTGTCATGTTTCAGAATGTTGAACTTGATGATGTACCTGGAGAAAGCCCTTACATTGGTAAAGCCAGGTACAAGAGAAATATGTATATCAGAAAAGGTTACATTGCTAATAAAACTCAACAAATACAAGTTGGAAAAATTGAACTAGATGAAGATGATCTACATAGGAACCAGCAGCTTAAATTAAAACTTCATCAAACTCTAGATGTTCAGCTAGAAGATAAAGAAAAAAAGATTCAAGCTGGTAAAGTTTTAAATTTTCTCAAGCAAAAATATGAAACCAGTTCATTTATCTGATGTCAGTGGAACATTTTGATTTATGCTGAACTTCCCAACAAACTGCTCAATCTTTAGAATTAATGTTATATCTACATTTAGTATTTTGATTGTGTTGTTAGCCAATGAAGCTAAATTTCAAAATTACCATCAAATGACAAACAAAAAATGAGGACTGCAGTACATTACTTTGAGAATTTACCATGAAGGGACTCGGTAATAAATATTATTATTTGATGTTTAACTTACAAAAATGTACTGTTAAGGGCAAGATTCATATGCAGATTTCAAATGCACTAGAGAGCAGATTTCTCCCTCTCTTATCCCTCTGCCTCAACTCAGTGATGTAAGATGAGTAAAATTGAAATGGGAAAAAGGTTAATGCCTTTGTATTGCAGATAAAATGCTGGATTGTCTCCTTCCATGGGCAACCCATTGGCTGGGAGGGGGTGTGGGCAGAGAAGCTACAGCACTTAGTGAATTTCACATTTGTGAGTTACCTGACAATTTGTTCAATTAGAACAATTTTGGGGGATCAGTAGAAGTCATCCCAACCACATAGAACCTCCAGATTTGCAGGGACTACAAGAGTTTACATCTTTGCACTGTTGATTTTCCTCTTACCAGTATCAGCATGGTTTCAGCAAGGGTGTTGCTGCCACTGCCTGAGCCCCTCACAGCTGTGCAGTAACAGCTGTGGGGACTGCAGAGAAATAGACACTGCTTGATGTAACGTTGGTTACCAATGGTACAACTGGAATACCAGCCAGGAATGATGCCAAGTTAAATAGCCTGTCCCAAGTTCAACTCCGATCCTTATCCTGAAAACACATTGGAGCCAAATTTTCCCCACAGGGCACTCTTTGAGTAGTTTCTCTAAGGTGAAAAGATAAGGTCAGGAATGGTTTTTTTTTGTTTTTGTTTTTTAAATCTTTCCCACTTCCATATCCTCAAGGAGTTCAGGAGTTCTGCCTGAGTTGGCTGGGCCATCTGAGTCAGTTGTAGAGTTCATTAGGATAATCACGTAAAGCAATATATTGTATATTTATCAAGCATACTAGGGAGAAATCAAATTAAGAAAATTGTTATGATTAAGTATATCGCAAAAAGTAATTGTGAAAGATCTTATTTATGTGATGCTTTGAGATATAGCAACTTTGTTCACCAGGGTCTCACTTAGAGTATGTCTACAGAGCAGCTCAGAGGGGGCTTCCCAGTATAGCAGACTGACACGCACTTGCTCTACTTGAGCTAGCACACTTAAAATAGCAGTGCGGCTGTGGAGGCGACAGCATGAGTGGTGACTTGGGCTAGTCTCCCAAGTACATACCCATGGGGTCAGGCAGGATAGTTCTCAGGCAGCATTCATATCCTCAGGGGGACATAGTCTAGAGAGGATATGGAGGAAACAGATAATATATATCCATGTTATACAGAAATCATTAAAGTGTGTTTTCATTTTTTTAATTATTTATTAATTTTGCAGCCGAAGGAAAATTAGCAGAACTACAAAATGAAATAGTAAGTGCAGAGCAACACATTTTAAAAGCAAAGGAGGAACTTAAACAACTGCAAGACACCATGGCTCAGAAAAAAGTATGTAAAAGCTAACAAAGATGTGAAGATAAAGAATAAAAATGTTTGAAGCAATGTAGACATAGAAAATGTAATAATATGCTCCTCCCAGTTTTGCCAAGAAGTCTGATTAAGACGAGATTTTTTTCCCCCTTTCTTTACTTTCCCTTGGAATTTTTAAAATACACTTGAATGAGGCTTTTAAATAAATATTCAGACACCAGGTCTCAGGGGGCTTCCTGGCTCATTAGGCCAAGGTTACAGAATTCAGAGATTCTAAACGGTTTGTTGCCAAAGAGCTAACAACATATTCCTATTTTCATAGCTAACTTGTGAGAGAGTTTACTGGAAGCACTTACCATCTGAGCAAAAGAACCAGAAACAAGATGTCAGCAAGCTGGAGTTTCTAGTCTGCATCTTAATTTAGGTTAATGCAGATTATAACAACTCCATGTTTATCAACTATATCTTTCAAAAAGATTCTGAATCGGCTATATATTTCCACGCTTAATTAGCTGTTTTCCCATGCCTCAACTCCAGATTTCAGAAGCAGAAAAGGAAAGTCTTCAACAGGAACTGAGTGGCAAGATATTTCTCCTAAATCAGCTACGAGAAGAAGCTTTGAAACTAGAAAAACAGATGGAAAAACAGAAGCAAGAAATAGGGAATAAGCAAAAGGAGATTGAAGACTTGCAGAGTTTTATAGATTCCGTAGATCCAAAAGATCCAAGATACGTAAGTAAAGTACTAAAAAGTAAATATGGAAACCTAGCTTTTCTGTGTCCGTTTTTTGTATTAAGATATACTTTGTTAGTTAGAATTCTGAATAAATATTTAACTAGAATCTCATTACACCTAATTTTGTAAAACATAATATGCTCTTCATACTATTTTTAGCAATATTTTTAGCTTGTGACAGGTTCTTTTAGCTTGTGAGCTACTTATAAGATAATTGCTTCCTTTAGTTGGTTGGTATTAAAGATGTGTAATTACTTCAGAATTTAAAATTGGTTTCCATTTTTATCAAATATATTTATGGAAGGAGGGTCCAGATTCTGAAAGGTATTTAGGTACCTAACTCCCATTGAAATTAATGGAAACTAGGCATCTTTTGAGGATCTAGCCCTAACTATTCAACTAAAAATGTTTACTTTCTTGAGTTAAACACATAAATATTGTTATAAGCTGTAACTGTTTCTATCTGTGGAAATTTAAATATTCAAAGACAAGTTACTAAAAAGTCATAGAAGTTATGGCATTGTGTTCATTTTTACTATGTGCTACATCAGGGGTTCCCAAACTGGGAGTCAGGATCCCTCGGGGTCACGAGGTTATTACATGGGGAGGTCACGAGCTGTCAGCCTCCACCCCAAACCCCGCTTTGCATCCAGCATTTGTAATGATATTAAATATATAAAAATGTGTTTTTATTTATAAGGGGGAGGTCGCACTCGGAGGTTTGCTATGTGAAAGGCGTCATCAGTACAAAAGTTTGAGAATTACTGTGCTACATTGTATCTGTAGATCCTAAGGCCCCAGATGTGTTCAGGGAGACCCTTGAAGGCAATGAGGTTCCAAGTAGGTGCAGGGTCTACCTGCGTGCATCTCTTTGCAGGATCAGGGTCCAAGTGATTAAGCCACTGAACTAATCTATGTTAAATAGGAGGTAACTGTTGCATCTCCATAGTTAAGGCCCGGACCCTGCAATGAGGATTGCACATTGGCATGGTGGGGTCTGCCCTTGTGGAACATCTTGCAGGACTGGGTAACAAAGCTGGAACCTGGCTTCTGTTAAAAGCTCTAATTTTGACAAGAGTGAGGTTTGTCTGATTCGTCTTACAGAGGACTATATTTCTCTCCCCCCACTACCTTCCCTTAAATGAAAGTATTTTCAACATGTTACCACAATAGTCAGGTGTCATTAAGGGTTTTGTGATAATGGGAGGGAGACAGACCCAAAAAAAAAAAAAAAAAAAAAAGTACAACTAACTATTGCACACTTGTATTAGATTATAATTCTGAAATATTTGCAGAACTTTAGGCCTGAATATTTTTAAACTATTCCTTCATTACGGTGGTCAGAAAAAAACACCATTGACTTCTGTGAGCACTGGATCAGACCCTTACAGTCTATCAGACAGATTCTAGATCTGTTTATGGCTCCTTTAATGCTGTTCCAGAAAGGCAGAATCAGGACCTTTCCCCTATTTGCAGTGGTCGTACAACTGACAAATGTCCGTTGCTACAGTTGGCTGGAGAGGGAAACAAGAAAAATAGAAACGAAGTGTCCTGACTTTTTTTCTCTCTGCCCTTATTTATGCCTGCTTCTGCTTTCCTACAGCAGTGCTGGTGGTGGCTGTGCAATAGGAACGTTGTGCAACAGAGAAGTTAATGCACAATTGCCTTTTCATTTCCTATACCCCTGCATGGACCATGTCTGTGCAAGATTAGTGTTCTTTAGCGTCTGTCCTTCAGCAAGGAGAGCATAGGTATCTGCATTGTTGTAGAAGAAATTTCCGTTCATGAATGCCTAGTATGCAAACACTGACATTCCAAGGAATCTATGTGGAAGGGCCTGTTTTTTATCTATACAAGCAGTATTTAAAAGTTTCTTTAACATACTTGTAGTGTATAATTTCAGTGAATATTATGTACTGCAGGTTTAAATTAAACTACAGTGAGTTTTTTTAAAATGTGTCCCAAAAATCAAAGCTATTATAAAATAAAAGCTTTTCAGATGTGCATTCTATATCTATTGTCTGTTTATATGAATACACACAAAAAAAGTATTCCCATGCCTGGCCTCTGCTTTCATCTGAGACCCAGACTTTCAAATCTGCAGCTAAGAAAATAAAGTAGGAGGATTGTAACAGTCTGTGTGTTTCGGGGAAGAAACTGCTTTCTCAAGAGGACAAGCCCAGCCTCTTGGGGAGTAGACTGACTGTTACTAACTCTGTAGTCGATTGGCTACATACACAGCTTCCTGTGTTGTGATTTAAAGCAAACAGGGCAGAATATAGCTTGTGGAGACAAGTAGAGATTAGAGAGCATGTTACTTTACTTTGTCACGTCAAAAGCTCTCAGCCTTTGCAGCTTCCCATGGTTTCAAACTACATTCTTACCAGAGTGTAATCTTCAAATAGAGAAGTTTGGAGGAAAGAGAAGACAGAAGAGAAACCATGTTTCATTTTAAGCTGCTGCTGCCCTCCATCATTTAGATTTCAGTTCATTATTAAAATGGATTCTAAATTAGGGGTGGAGCTTTTTGCACATGACTTCAAAGGAAGAAAAGACAAAGCTGTAAGTGTTTATTTTTAACAATCCTCTTGTGACATTCAACAGTTATAGCAAAATAATCATTCAACAGCAGCTGTGCTTAATCTTATTAATTAGAACTATACTTTGGAAGTTAAAAATTGTTAGACTGGATTTTTTTTTAAATGGGTGACAATGTTTGTTTAGTTACAGTAATATGAATACTGAGAATTGTAATGTTTTTATTTGCATACTTTTAAAAATATATTGAGTATGATGTCTTCCTTACAGACTGCAATTTTGTTTAAAAGTAAAGCAGATATGAGTTAAATCTTATATTGCTTTAATTATAAATTAAAATGACTTGCAGTAAAACAGCTTTCAAAAAATTATTTTGAAATGTTAGCAAAGATTTAAGATTTTCATATAAAGCTAGATAAAAGTGAAATGTGTGGGTTTGGGGCAGCAGCATAAGAGAAATAGTTTTTGTTTTATTATTAAAACAATGTATGAATTGTGTTTAAATGTTTCAGTACCAATAAACAGCGTAATACTATTTTTATGGTCTTTTGTTTGGTTTTGTTTGCCACTGTACTGGCAAGAAGTGTGGTTGAAGTCAGTGGAGACTGCAGGTGCTGAGTACTCCTCAGGATTTGCCCCATGTTGGTAAATCAGACTGTCAGATATAAACTTACTGTTTGAACAGAGGCCAGTATTGGAACAACTACACTAAAGTATCCTGTTGTAACTCTGACTGCATTCAGCTCTGCAGATAATTTACACAGCTCAAGTTAGAGAGAGATTTCTGTCTGGTTTTAGTTGATATTGGGCCACCACAGCTTAAGTGAACATATCATGTAGATTTAGAAAAAATGTTAAGACCTCTAGGGAGCTTGAAAGCTTGTCTCTTTTAATTAACAGAAGTTTGTCTAATAAAAGATATTACCTCACCCACCTTATCTTTTAAAAAAAAAAAAAAAAAAGGCTATTCAGAGGTGAAGTCAAAATTATTAGACTATGCGAAGCTTGGCTGGCTTGCTAGTTGTTTTCTGTACTGTCATGTAGAATATCTTGGTTTGTTAGCTAATTTCTTCCCAGGCCATAGACTGCTAGGGCTGTGGAGATAGCCACTCAGCCCTAGGAGAAATAGAGAATGAATGAATGTCTTGTGTTCCTCAATTACTAAAGAGGAAGTGTTCATGGGTTTTGAAGGGGGTCTTGTTTGTAATTTCTTGGCTGAAAGGGGTAATGAAGTGGTGAGAGTTAGCTGGGAAAATAGCAGTTCTTGGAGCTGTAAGGGATACATATGACCTTCTTACTCTGGGCAGGAATGTGGTGTTTTGGGTTTGTTTGTTTTTTAATAACATTGTTTGCTATCGAGACTTCATCTGTCTGAGATGAGGGTCCAAAGACTGTGCCTTTTGGTGCAACAAACAGGAAATAAGCTATGGAAGGTACAAATTGTTGGTGCAGCTCATTTCCAGTAGTAATGGGACACTTCAGGAGCAATGAGCCAGATAAAAAAAAAATATATATTAAACGAAAGTTAATTCTTACTAATAAATATGCAAAATGTATCCATTTATCTGTAATCCACAGGCTCACATGACAGCTCAGAAAGCAAGTAAAGAACAGCAGCTTGACATGATGAACAAACATTACAAACAGCTTGAAAGTCGCCTGGATGAGATGCTTTCTAGGATTGCTAGGGAAACTGAGGAAATTAAGGATCTGGAGCAACAGCTTACAGATGGTAAAGAGCACTGGTTGTGTTTGTTTGTTAACTTTGTTTCCTCAGGAACATTAAATCTGTATTCGAACATAACTGAGATACAAGAGGTGTAGGAAATAGGGCTGTCAATTGATTAAAAAATTAATCACTGTTAATAGAATACCATTTATTTAAATATTTGTGGATGTTTTCTACATTTTCAAAATATTGATTTCAATTACAACAGAATACAAAGTGTACAGTGCTCACTTTATATTGTTTTATTACAAATAGTTGCACTGTAAAAAAAAAAAAAAAGTATTTCAATTCACCTGATAAAGAGATTGCACTACAGTACTTCTATCATGAAAGCTGAACTTAACAAATGTAGAATTACGTACAAAAAATAACTGCGTTCAAAAATAAAACTATGTAAAACGTTAGAGCCTACAAGTCCACTTGATCCTACTTCAGCCAATCGCTCAGACAAACAAGTTTGGTTACATTTTCAGGAGATAAATGCTGCCTGCTTCTTGTTTACAATGTCACCTGAAAGTGAGAACAGGCATTCATATGGCATTGTTGTAACTAGCGTTGCAAGATATTTATGTGCAAGATGCACTAAAGATTCCTATGTCCCTTCATGCTTCAGTCACCATTCTAGAGGACATGCATCCATGCTGATGACGGGTTCTGCTCAATAATGATCCAAAGCAAAGCGGACCGATGCATGTTCATTTTAATCTGAGTCAGATGCCACCAGCAGAAAGTGGATTTTCTTTTTTGGTGGTTCAGGTTCAGTAGTTTCCGCATCAAAATGTTGCTCTTTTAAGACTTCTGAAAGCATGCTCCACACCTCATCCCTCTCAGATTTTGGAAGGCACTTTAGAGTCTTAAACCTTGGGTTGAGTGCTATAGCTATTTTTAGAAATCTCACATTGGTACCTTCTTTGTGTTTTGTCAAATCTGCAGTGACAGTGTTTGTAAATCTAATGTGCTGGGTCATCATCCAAGACTGCTATAACTTGAAATATATGGCAGAATGCAGGTAAAATAGAACAGGAGACATACAATTCTCCCCCAAGAAGTTCAGTCACAAGTTTAATTAATGCACTGTTTTTTTAACAAGCATCACCAGCATGGAAGGACGTTCTCCTGAATGGTGTCTGAAGCATGAAAGAACATACGAATGTTTAGCATATCTGGCACGGAAATACCTTGCAATGCTGGCTACAAAAGTGCCATGCAAAATGCCTGTTCTCACTTTCAGATGACATTGTAAAGAAGCAGGCAGCAGTATCTCCCGTGAATATAAACAAACTTGTTTGTCTTAGTGTTTGGCTGAACAAGAAGTAGGACTGAGTGGACTTGTAAGCTGTAAAGTTTTACACTGTTTTGTTTGAGTTCAGTTATGTAACAAACAAAAAAAAAAAAATCTACATTTGTAAGTTACACTTTCACAATAAAGATTGCACTACAGTACTTGTATGAGGTGAATTGAAAAACACTTGTTTTTATAGTGCAAATATTTTGTAATAAAAACTAATAAAGTGAGTATTGTACACTTTGTATTGTGTGTTGTAATAGAAATATTTGAAAATATCGAAAATCAAAAATATTTAATACATTTCAATTGGTATTCTATTGTTTAACAGTGCGATTAATCACGATTAATTCAAAAAAAATTAAGTGATTTAAAAAAATTAATCACATGAGTTAACTGCGATTAAATCGACAGCCCTAGTAGGAAAAGATTGAAAATTATTCCTAACTGATCTGAAAGGAAAAAAATGCAATAATTCTCAAATGAGTCCACCTTAGAGGAAAAGAGCTGAAAAATACAGGTCACCAAAACATTATGTATTTCCCACTAAGGCTTTCATTGGCAAAGGAATATTGCGTTGATAAGGAGGTGTTACATACACAATCTTGATGGGGAGAGCCAGCAGCAACACTCTTCCCTGTTGTGTGGAAGATTCAGATCTCTTGCTTAACAAGCTGAGTGTATTTCATCACTTGACAGCATCATGGATATGCCATAAATTAGTGGCCTTCAGCCATAAGAATGGGGTGATTTCTCTTCTCCTTATATGAATGTGACATCTTGATAGTCCAAGTGGTATTATAAAGTCTTCTAGTTACAGTTACTATATGTTGACTGAAACTGTTGTCAGAGTCAGAACTTTTAGAAAACTATTACATGATAGAAAAGCTATAGTCTCTGCTGACTGTTAAGGGGTCCTCTTATATCACCATCTGCATGGAAAGACTATCATATTAATTGATTTGATCACTTCAGTTTTGAAAACAGATTTAAGAAATCCCATTCATTGGTATTACTATGGCCAAGATACTATAAATCACTGTTATGTGAAAGCAGATACCTAGCTCAAAAATTAAATATTTTCAAATGCTTAATAAATCTTATCATTACTGTTTAAGTGAATTGAAAGGTGAAGTTGTATAGCCATGTACAGGCATAATATCTTGAAGGCAATGTCCTTTGTCCCTGGAGAATATTGCATCCTAAAACTCTCAGAATTCCTTTTTGGCCACTACTGAACAGCAGTAGTAATTAATTCAGGAGGGATATTTTTCTTCCCTAAAAGAAAAAAAGGGAAAATCTAGCTCTAATAAGAGGAAAAATGAGAGTTACGGTAGGAGTGGGGAATATTATATGAAATAGTGTTTACTTTTACTTATGTATTGGACAGTTAAAATGCAGTTAATACTATGTACAGAAGCCTCAAATAACTGGTGGGGGGGTGGTTGGCTTTTAGACAGTGATTTCAAGCAGCTAGAACAAAAAGAAACATACTAACATGATATTAATTTTGCAGAAAGATTTAGACTCAGTGAATGTAAAAATGACCTTTCCATTTTATCTTTATAAATTAAAATAAAATTAAATAGTTTAATCCTTGTTCCAGTAAACTAGAAAATGCACACTCAGGGCCGGTGCAACATTTAGGCGACCTAGGCAGTTTCCTAGGGTGCTGGCATTTGGGGTGCAGCATTTTCTTCGGCAGCAGCTGCAGCGGCCGGATCTTCGGCCGTCCCAGTTGCCGCCGGCATTTAGGCAAAGGGAGCTGGGGCAGGGGAGTGCAGGGAGGGCCGCCTGCAGCAAGTAAGAGGGGCAGAACGGCACGCAGGGGAACTCCCCACCCCAGCTCACCCCTGCCCCACCTCCTCCTCTGAGCACGCTGTGGCTGCATCACTTCTCCTGCCTCCCAGGCTTGCGGCGTCTAAGCTGATTGGCACCGCAAGCCTGGGAGGCAGGAGAATTGAAGCAGCAATGGGGTGCTCGTGCGCAGAGCAGCGGTGAGCTGGGGCGAGGGGGTGCCTCAGGGTGGAGGGGGGTAGCTCCCACAGGGGACGGCACCTCAGGGTAGGGGCGCGAGGGGCGGCGCAAGGTGGAAGTTTCACCTAGGGCGCAAAACATCCTTGCACCAGCCCTGTGCACACTTAATATTTTAAGCTGTTGTTCCAAATCAGGAAAATATTTAGTGGACAGAGTTGAAGGAGATCAAAGAGGGAACAATATAGAACAGAAATGTGTCTGAAATGGCTGCATATTAACCTAGAATAATGTCACATCGGGACACATTTTAGAGAAGAGATTTTTTGAAACCCTAATTGTTGTTTCTCTAGAATTAGATATTCCAAGTACATGAGAAGTTACTCTAAACTAGGTAACACACACAAGTTGGTTCAAGTAGAGGTACAATTGAGCCACTAAATAGTAATGACTTGAGTTGTACCAAAAATCTAACACTAAGATAGGGATGACTAATTTATTTAAACTAGTTTTCTCTCACAAAAAAAAAAAAAGTGGAAAAAACTTAGATTCGGCTAAACAAACAATGTTCTGATCTTCAAAATTGACAATTTGTGACTGAACACCTCCCTTGTGACATTTTTTATGTCTTGTATTCAGAAGAGTAACAGTATTCAGAAATGGCACTGAAGGATTAGGAATCTCTATTTTGTTCATCTTGTATTCCTTTATTTGAAATAAAGGGTTCTCTTGCATACTCTATTTTCATTTTGTATCTTCGTGCAGGTCAAATAGCAGCAAATGAAGCACTGAAGAGGGATTTAGAAGGTATTATCATTGGGTTACAGGAATACCTTGAGAGCGTTAAGGGTCAGGCCAAGCAGGCCAGTGATGAATGTAAGGAGTTGCAGAAGGATAAGGAGGCTTTGCTGCAAAGATTGACTGAACTGGAGGAGGAAAGAAGTCAGCTGGAAATAGTTGCCATGGATGCCGAAAACATGAGAAAAGTAAGATTTAGGAATACCTGCATCTTCCCAAAGCCATATCCCTGGGGAATAAAAGTAGAAACTGAATTCTGAACTGCAAAATAAAATTTCCCTGGGACAAATTCCGCTCTTATATAATGACTTCAGTGGGAGTTAAAACTGTAACTGAGAACAGAATTTGGCCTATAATATTTAAAACACAAATTGCATACAGCAAATGGAGATTATTCTAAGGGACAGTCAAGGTATATTTTGTATATTTTTTCTTATGGTGGAACTCCCAAAAATCCAGACTTAGCCTTTGGTCCGCGGAGCAAAAGTCTGATTTGCACTTACACTAGCACAAGTTGCTCCAACATCAGTATGGCGCATCTATGTGGCCAGTCAGTGAAACCGCCCCACAGGAGTTGCTCTTGGAATAATAAGTGCTAAACCATCATTCTCAAAGCCAGAGATAAGTGACCACCACAGCTGAGCTTCCTCAGCCCAGAATCTGAACTAACTGATAATTCCCATACACAGGTTTTCCACACCAAATAGTTACCACTAAGCTGATGGTTATGTCATCTAGTTGTTAAAGGGCAATTTTATTGTCCTGCGAGGAGTAAAATTAGACTTAAGAGAAACAAATGTCTGTGGTTCTAACCTGGAAGTTCTCTTATTTGTATTATGTGGGGGGAGGGGGGGTTGTACAGTGCTTTGCACAACAGCACCCTAGACTACTCATATTTATTTTTATCTACAGTTATAGTTGAACGTCAACTACAACTAGTTCTAACTGTCCCTGACTATAGTGGTCATGAATGGTACCTTTACTCTGCTCTTCTAAATGTGGTAATAATTGTTAATCCCTGGAAGCCAGGAGATAGGATTTACTGGAGCACATTGCCTGGCTGACAGTTGAATATGCTGCATTTGCTAGCATCAAGAAACTAACTAGAAATATGAACAGAATCATAAATGTGTGTATTTCTAAGTTGAATGTGCAATTTCAGGAAATTGCAGAGCTTGAATGTGCACTCCAAGAGCAACGAGAAGTAAATGAATGTCTTAGAGAGGCACAAGGGGATCTCACTGCATATGAGGCTGAATTGGAGGCTCAACTTAAAGTCAGAGACGTTGAAGCCAATCAACAGAAGGAAGAATTGGAGAGACTAAAACGATTTAGTCAGGTGAGAATAGAATTACTGTGACATCAAATGAAAATAGTTTTTTTTAAAAGGACGATCTAGCTTGAAAAACATAAGTGGACTTTACTCAGGTTTTTTTTTTTTTTAGATCTAGAAATATCTTTTTACCTTTGAAGTCTGGGAAGAATGAAAGTTCCAGGGAAGCTGTTCTTATTAGCTGTTTTGTGGGTTTTTTAAAGCCATCTGAGTTCATGATAAAAATTCTAATAGCTATGTTTTTGATTAAAACATTTTTGGCTATTTATAACACAAATGTCAAAATCCAGTTAATCCTGCTTTCAGATATCCATTTTAAGAGTTTTTTTTTTAGTATATTATGCTAATTAGAAAACTTTTCCATCCCCTTCTTTGTTACTGTGATGGAACTTTCCTATGTAATAATCAGAAATCTCTTTTAAAGAGATCCCCTTTTAATGGTTTAAAGTAATGTATGTAGCAAGGAACTTAAACAAATATGAATGATAATTCCTTTGTTAATGATGGGTCTTATTTTTGCATTCAGTAATTTCAAGTTTAATAAGGAAACGTTCCTTATGTTCAAGTAGCAATTATTATTTCATAAGGCAATGTAACCAGTATGGGTTGTAGTTGCCATTTTGGTATGGATTTATAACTTTATCTGGAAAGCAAGATACAGCATAATTTTGGGCTCTCCATGGAGAATATACTCTGAATAAAAACAGACTAGCAATTGTGGCTTTCCAGAAATACAGTTGGAAGAATATTGGTTACCCAAGCATAAAGAAGTGCCATTACCACAGTCTTCTGAAGTTTAGCATAGGGCTTGTCTGAAAACTGTCTTTCAGAAATTTCCCCAGATAGGCATCCTGCCCACAGAGAATGGGGACACAAGTCGTCAAATACAGTTCCTGTTTTTAGACACAATTTTTCAGTTTTGCTAAAAACTGAAAAACTCCCTTGGAAAATGTTGAAACTTCGAATGAAATTAAAAAAAAAGTCAACAAGCAGGGGCGACTCTAGGGATTTTTGCCACCCCAAGCATGGCGTGCCTGTGGGAGGTCCTCCAAAGCCACAGGACCAACAGACCCTCCGCAGGCAAACCAGCCTGCCTGCTGCCCTCGCGCCGCCGGCAGAACGCCCCCTGCGGGTTGGCGCCCCAAGCACGTGCTTGGCGTGCTGGGGCCTGGAGCTGCCTCTGTCAACAAGGGGATTTTGGACCAGCTCTAGTTTAGCACCTCTTATAATTCAGTTAATTTTGTTGTTTTGAAAAGTACAATTGTTCTGGTTTTTAAATCTGAAAACTTTGTTATTATAGATGGAACATGCAGCCCTGCAAGCTGAACTTGAAAAAGAAAGGCAGGCATTAGAAAATGCTCTTACCAAAGCAGAAATATCAGAAGAGAAGGAACAGGAAAACAATAAGCTACTCTCCCAGCTCAAACAATTGCAGGTTAAATACTTATTTTTTGTCTCAGAATTCACCTGGAATGTTTTTTTTCCCCCCTAAAGGAAAAATATGGATTTTCCTCCTCTATGTACTCTGCATCTGTTTGAGAATCTTAAGTAGCATCTCTGACTCCTTTCTCCCTAATGTTAATATTCCTAACCCAAAAGCCCCATGTTGCAGTCATCATCCTTCTGTTTTTGAGGTCTGAATTGGGCTATTAAGACTGCTCCATGATATTCCAGAGGGATTGGTTATTGTTTTATGTAAAACATGTCCATCCTTCCAGCTCAGTGCATGTGAGTGAGAAAGAAGCTTAGTTATTCCAGGTTTCAGAACTGCTGAGCACACTTGCTTCCCATTAAATTTGGAGAGAAATATAGTATCCTGCAAGAGAGAAACTGAATATCAAGAGTATGTTGGAGTAGGTTCTAGTCAAATCAGAAATTAATTTAACTTGGAGGTTGATTTACTACCTTACACTTCTTGTTTCCTGGCTTAGGGATAATGTGGATATGTGTATTTGTCATTCTGTTGTCCGAACAAGTATTCCTTAGGGGCAGCACCACAGGTGCAAAAAGTAGTCTCTGCTCTCCAACGTAAATAGTCAGCAACTCAGAGCCTCAGACAGACAACAGGGACACAAAAGGAAAGGTCCAGTTTTGTAAAGTAAAGACTGCTCCTGATTCTTGCTGAAAATTAGTTATGTTGGCTTAACTGAGTAATTTTGCTCTGTGTATTATCTTTGTACAATTCTAATGGCTGAAATTGGTGGCGGTTTGTTTTTTCTGAGAAGTTTCTCACTGTTAAGTCCTTGAATGAAGTGAGAATTCTATAGTTTGCTTTTGTTATCAGCTCCTTTATGGCAATAGGCTTAACTTCTACAAATATATATTTATTACTTCATTAGACTGCTAAGAAGGAGATGCATACAAACAAGCCCATTCTTGAACTGGCATCAAAATATTTTCAATATTCAGGAGTAATTGCAAGGAAAGATTAATTTCATATTGGGAAAATAGTTGTCAGATTCTAAAGTACACCTCTACCCTGATATAACACGATCCGATAGAATACAAATTTGGATATAACGCAGTAAAACAGCACTCCGGGGGGGCAGGGCTGAGCGCTCCAGCTGATCAAAGCAAGTTTGATATAACACAGTTTCACCTATAACGTGGTAAGATTATTTGGCTCCTGAGGACAGCATTATATTGGGGTAGAGGTGTACTGGAATTTGACCCCTTAAATTTGGTTTTACAGGGAGACAATAACCTTTTGAAACAACAGCTTAAAAGTCTTCAAAATCAGCTAAACCATGCAGTTGACAACACAATTCATCCTGAAGAAGTCACAGCTCGTGTAAGTGAGCTCAAGAGAAAACTGGAGACAGGAATTGGAGAAATTAGGTGGGTAAAATAAACTCATTAGTAATGTCATTATATGAGTTGGTATGCACAGATCTAAGTGTGTAGGAGTAACAAGATGATAAGCACTGTTTCTCGACCTTTGTGGAGTACAGTTCTGACACTGGCCCATAAATAACCCTGTTGCCATGTCCTGCATTCCATCCTCACAGTTACACACCCTACATCAGTACTCTTAAATACAGTAGGTGGGGTATCCTGCCACCGAGCAGGAAGAGAGAGAGCAATCCTTTGCTCCACATCTGCTTAAATATTTTGTGTTGGCTCAGGAACCATGGGACCAATCAAAAAGGCACCGCCAGTTGAGTATGCCAGTTGGATCACTTGCTACTAGATCTAGTGAGACCCAGCTGGGTGGGGTGTAGGTAAACAAGACCTGCTGCTTTTCCTCTAGCCACACAGAGTGGAAAGGGGAGAGTTGGAGATAGGGACACACCTCTCCATACAGTTTCAGCTATAGAGCTGGGCCACTATTGAACTGTACCTAGTTCTATCAGCCACCTTAAATTCTTGCACTAGCATATTAGGTTGGAAAAATCCCAGCATCTAACACCAAGAACTAAAATTATTGCTTGCTTTTTTATGAATTGCATTGTCTTTCTTTCAGATGCCATAATTCAACTGATATTGTAGGGAAAAGCCTTGCAGACCTGCAGAAACAATTTAATGAAATCCTTGCTCATTCACAGCAAGAAAAAGAGGAGGCATGGGCTAGACAGAGACAGTTACAAGAAGAGATGGCTTCTCAGCAAGAAAAATATAGACAGGCCTGTAACAAAGCTGCAGAAGCAAGAGTAAGAGAATTGCAAGTTAACAAATGGAGAAAATTGAACTGGCAGCACAAGGATCAAATTTTACTCCCTACATAGCACTTTTTAAAAGTTCTTGGTTATATAGATGAAATATTTGTTTGTCTGGAGCAGGTTTGGGACAACTGGAATGTAGAGAGAGATGTTACTATTTCATTTCAGATATGAGAAGATGGGTTTGTTTGTTTTCTTTTTAATTTGTGTAGTGTGGTTCTGGTTTTCACCTGATTCCAGCAGTGCATGTTTCTCTTAAGTGGTAACTATCCATTAAAGGATAATGATATAAACAGTTGAGAACAACAAAAAAAAATCCTTCAGAAGTAATTTGACAGCTCACACACTTTAAATAGATTCTGGCTACTGTAGGGATAAATTGATGCATATGAACACTTGTTCTCATGTCTTACAGTAGACTTGCCTTACACAGACTCCTTATTTTTTTGGATCAAAAATGATGCATATGTATGGAGATGCTGTTTCTAGAAACAATGGCTTAAAATAGGCATCTGTGCACTGATATGCTGTGTGCCCCAGTGTACTCTGAGATCTTTTATTGCATAGAGCTTGCAGAAGGTTTTATTTATGCATAAATGTCTCAGAAGAATTTTCTCATGCTTCCAAAAATTAATAGGGATAGCCATTTTCTGGTGTGTGCATGCAACAGCTGTACTTGATTATATGCTTAGCCAGTGTTCAGACTATAGAATATATGGGGAACAAAGAAAAGTAAATACAGGTAGAAAAGTAAAGATTATGGGTACAAATTTCAAAAGCTCTGAAGTCCCATTTTTAAAAAAAAGTCACTTAGGTTCTTTTAAAATTTTACTCTATTGAAATCATGATATGGTAGTTGTCACTCTCTCTTTTGATAAATAGCATTCTGCTAATTGCATGTTTTGAGAAACAGGTATTTTTAAACTTCAGCAAAATTGTGAATGAAATCATGCATTGTGTAGGCTTCTTTCATGTTGTTCATTGTAATTTATTTAAACTGCAGGTTAAATCTGAGAACAGGAAGAATGAGACTAGAGTTCATCAGCTAGAGAATGAAATCCAGCACTTGCATGCAAAAATAAAGAGTATGGAAGAAATACAGGATCTTGCCGATCAACAACTTCAAGAAGCTGATGAGGAGAAGGAGAAAATTCTTACTCAACTGGAAGATTTAGAGAATAAGGTGGGAGGTAGATAAGCAAGAACAAGCACACACTGAACTCAGTTGCCTGGGGGGGGGGGGGGGGATCAAAAGAAAAAACCTTTAAGTGTTTTGGCAGTTTTGATTTCTAGGATTTATGGTATGTTACCTGGGACTTCAAGTGTAGATGTTGATTGTTACCAGTGATGTTAGTTTGATTCTGCTTTAAAATTAAAAAAAAAAAAATTGCAAAGCATCTCAAATACTTTTAAATGAAAAATAATATGAGATAACACTATACAAAATGGGGCATAGTGACTCCTATAGGCTGTAAGGTAAAATGTCCTGCAGAGACACCAGAAGAAAGTTATAAAATATTAACTATGTAAAAACAGTACAACTCTAGGCATATAATCCGTAGATAAAAACTCGATCTATATATAGATATATATTGTTAATTTCCCCTATTTCAGAAAAACTTAGACGATGCCCGAGCACAAAAGCAAATTCTTGGCCTAGATAAAGAATTGAAGGAATTAAGAAGAGCAATAGCCACTTCGGATAAACTGGCAACCACAGAGCTCTCCATTGCCAAAGATCAGCTAAAATCTCTCCATGGAACTGTTCTCAAAATTAACCAAGAGCGAGCCGAGGTAATTCAACATATAAATAATACATTTTTATAATGTTTACTAATGCTGTTATAATTGGAGGGTTCTTGGCAGTGCCTTTATCATGTGGAGTTTAAGGCTCAACCACAAATCCTCACACTGGACTGAAACTTGGCACATAAGGTCTCAGTCTGGGGGCAAGTCTTATTTATTGTAAAATATATAAATAGTTGATGTAGCCTGGGAAGGTAGTGTAGGTAATTTCCAGGTTGGATAATTTGTCTCGTTACATTCTGAAAGCTTATGAATACATAATTTTTACAATGATTTGAATAATAGCCATTTAACAAATGAAAAGCAGATTGCAGTAATATTGTGACATAGGGTCATGATAAATTAACAGGAACAGATACAATGTAAGTACATTCTTAAGACTTCAAGTTATTCAGGTCAGGAACCTTGTCTCCATATTTATAAGTACCTATAAGTGTGGGTATTTATCTAACATGTTAAAAAAGAAACAGAATCTGGTTTTTCATGTAGATAATAGGAATGAAGAAAAAGGTGAAAAAAAAAAAAAAAAGAAAACAGACCAGCATGATTGTTTATTACTAGGCTCTTCTCCATGCTGTATGAGGCATCAGCAGCTCTGTAAAATAAGCTGTTAAAATTAAAGGTTTGCTCCGTTTATTGTTGTAGGAATTTCAGGAAGCGGAGAAGTTCTGTATGCAGGCAGCTCGTGCAGCTGAGGATCTTGCCCAAGCAGAAGCAGAAATAGAATTGTTGCAGAGACTTTTAAAAGAAAAAGAAGGACAGGTAAATTGTTTTTGCTATACATCAAGATATGAATGCTAAATGGGTAAGAGTGAAATATGCAGAGATCAATTTGAACATAGGCGCATGGTTAAATGAATATCTGAAACAGCCTAACATAATTAATTAGTCCTGCCACGTCTGCAGGGAACTGGACTAGATGACCTCTCGAGGTCCCTTCCAGTTCTTTGATTATATGATAACTTTAAATTACTGACTTCCTAATTACAATTTTAGATTTTTAGGGTTTTGTTTGTTTTTTTAAACTTAGTGCTGGACTTTTCCACATGCTCATTTCTGTTAGTCATAAGAAAGTCCACTGGACTATCATTTATTAAAATGTCTTTATGTAGGTAATTGCATAATCACAATCATTTGGGAGGAGAAGGGGAAATCTTTCTTACAGCAAATTAATTCACATGCTGAGTTTGTGATTTTTTTTATTTAATGAGATGTGTTTCTAGAATGGGCTTTATAAATAAGACCGAGTTTTGATTTTAAACTTTTTTTTAAAAATGGTTTCAGTATAAAACAGAAAAACCTGATGCCGGAGCTGTTGCATCAAGTTTTCAGAAGTTTGAGATTGATAAACTAAAACAGATTCTGAAACGTCAGAGAGCAGAAATTGACCGACTGAAAAGCTTATTAGACAATGGCAGGACAGGTAATACTTTATTTTTGTGTCTCTGTACCTTGCATTCCAGCACAGGTTTAAAGGAAATAAGTTTCTACCCCATGTTTCTCACCACCTGCTCACTTCATATATTTGGGGATGTATTCAAAACTCAGTCTATTCCGTGAGGCTTCTGAGAGCAGGTTTCTAAGATGCACACTTTGTTCCTCCTGGTCAGGGTTTTTTTTATTTGTTTTTAACTTCGGGGGCGGGGGGGAGCGAGTGAAGAGAAGGGTATGGGTATATGGAAGTGAAGTGAGCAGGATGTAGTAAGTTTGCACTTCCATAATGTGCTTATTTTGCATATAATGCAGTTATGTAGCTTCTTTCATCCAGGATGAAGGATCTTGGTTCTTATGGTATTTTGCAAGTATTATTGAATTAAACCACACACCCTTCCTGTGATATAGGTGCATATTATTATCACACCCACAGATGAGGAAATGTTACTTAACCTCTGCAACCTTGACCAAGGTCTCACAGCAAATAAGTGGCAGACCTAAAAAACAGTCTAGGAATACTGGTGCCCAACTTTATTGGCTAAGCCACATTAACTGGGTTACACATTCAGCAGATATAGCAGAAACCTAGTTCGTAGCTGCGGCAGAAGCGTGAAAATCACATTTCACAACTGGTATCAGACGTCTATTCATGACTACGTGTAATGAAAAAGAAAAAATTTAGAAGCATTTTAAGTAATTTCAGAATTCTTAAAGTTCCCTCTATATTTAAGTACCATATGTGCTCGTTCATAAGCCAAATTTTTTTTTTTTAGTAAAAAAAGGGAAGCATCAGAGAAGCGGGTCGGCTTATGAATGGGTATGGGGGGGGGACATAGCACCTCCCCCCTGCCCCAACAGAGGGGACAAGGAGAGGCAACAGAGGTAGAACGGAAGAGGCAGGGCCAGAGTCTCTCTGCTTCTGGCCACGCTGCTCTCCCCGCAGACTCCAAAGCAGCTGCAGCTCCGGGGCTGGCAGGCTGCGGCCATGCCGCCCAGCCTGCCAGAGCAATTCTGGCCAGCCCAGAGACATCCTCTCCTGGCCTGCCCCAGCTAAGGTGGGAATGGGTGGGATGAGAAGAATGTGGGAGTCCCAGACTAGCAGTAGGGTCGTGTAGGGAGTGGTCACAGGGGTTACTCTCCTGACCCCCAGCTTCTCCCCCACAAAAAAAATTTCCCCACCAATTGCTGTCCTGGCCCGTCAGGGTAAGCCACTGGTGGGCTGGGACGCTTTGTTTACCTAGGTTTACCTCCATGCCTGTGGGCACTCGAGGTAAACAAACCATCTCAGCCCGCCAGGGGCTTATCCTGATGGCCTGGGAGCCAAAGTTTGCCAACCCCTGAATTATAGGGTTGGCTTATGAATGGATCATAAAAAATTTCCATTTTTACTTATCCATCTTGCAGGGGTCGGCTTATTAACGAACCGGCTTATGATCAAGTGTATACAGTACTAAATTACTGTGTTTCTGATCTCACGTTTTCTTCATCTAAAGATGAAATTGCTGTGTCTGGTGTTTATTTGAAGTGTTGGGTAATAACTTCAGTATATTGTGTTATTGGTATGAAATAACAGAAATAAAATGTATTGGAGTGTGGCAGACTTTAAATTGGCATTTTCATTATCTTGAATATATAGACCTGTGGGTACCTCCATAACTATAGAGCATTCAGCTTTACTGAAGTACATTCTAAGGTTATGTAACCATGTTGTTATTTTACAGGTAACAAGGATGAAATAGACAATTTACTGGATGAAATTGCAGCACTCAGACATGCCCTTTCTTACCAGAATGATTACCTCACCGGTAAACCAGATCCATTCAAAAGAAGGGGATATTGGTGTTATATGCCATCATCACCACAAGTATGAAAACTAACATGGGATTTTGTGGAAAGTAATTTGATATGGAAAAATTCTATTATGAACCTCATTAATATTTGGAGGAGGAACTAGAGGGAAAGCTGATGGGTGTAAAAAAGACAAATGTTGGAATACCAACTTAAAACTTCCATACCTCATCTTCTGTGCAAAATGTGTGTTTCATAATACAGCTGCTTAGAACCTTGTTAATTTGGGTTTTTGTCTTTTCAACACAGAGAGTCATAGACTTTAAGGTCAGAAGGGACCATTATGATGTTAGTTGACCTGACAATGCAGGCCACAGCTTCACCCACCCACTCCTGTAATAAACCCTACTATGTCTGAGCTAACTTGAAGGTTTTCCTTTTTTCTACAAATTTTTTTTTTTCCATTTGGTTTAAAGACTTCAAGGTGCGAAGATCAGCAAGTGATGCTGTGCTGCCACGCGGCAGAGGAAGGTGAAACACCCCCCAGAGACTCTGCCTCTGGACGGAAAAAATCTTCCTGCCGTCCCCAACATATGCGTTGAGTCAGTCAAACCCTAGCATCGTGGGCAAGACTCACGTAGCCAGAATACAGAGAATCGTTCCTGAGGTAGTAACTCCAAGTCCCACCCAGTCTAACTCCATCACGGCTTGGTATATTTACACTAAGTAGTCCAAGATCCAATTAATTGCACAATTAGCTATTCCATTACCATCCCCATCAAGCTTGAGTCCGTGAGGCCAGATATGTCTTTTGCCCACCATGCTCCCCTTGAGGCGTTCCAGACTTCCACCTGCTTTGATCGGTAAAACCTTTGTCCATTTCATAGTCTAAACTCCTGATGCCAGTTAATATCATTTGTTCTTGTGTCCACGCTTATACTTGTTGAGCTTATAATAACGGTCCTTCTCCCTCTCCTAATATGTTATCCCTTGATCTATTATATAAGCAGCATTTCATATCCCCTGCCTCAGCCTATCTTTTGGTACACTAAACCAAGTTCTAGAGCTCTTGAGTCCCTTGTCATTAAGACAGTTCTCCATTCCTCAGATCTAATCCTATGTACCCCTTCTCTGCTTAACCTGTTACCCGTTTGAATATTCTATCGTTTTAAATTAGTGGAGACCCAGTAACTCGCAATACACGTATCTTTGTCGCTGATGAGGTCTCGCCAGTGGCCTTCCTACAACAGTATCCGTCAACACCTCCTTATGGTCTACTGGAAGATCTTTGCGCTGATGTATTTTGGGATTGTCCGTCAAGTACTTTGACTCTTCAATGTCCTATGAGACACTTTTCCTTCAAATTTTTTGTTCGCAAGACCTTGCATATACATTGTGACAAACGGACTAGTGTCCTGTATGTACCTGGTTCACATTTTCCCCCCCCCGCCCTTTCTTAAAAACAGAACTATGTT
The DNA here is from genome assembly GCF_003597395.2 of Chelonoidis abingdonii. Taxonomy (NCBI): domain Eukaryota; kingdom Metazoa; phylum Chordata; order Testudines; family Testudinidae; genus Chelonoidis; species Chelonoidis abingdonii. Next base: position 21,409,884 of record NC_133792.1, read on the forward strand.
CAGCAGTTCTCTGCGAGTCATAACAGTAATACCCGTAGGATGAGTTTAGCAGATTAATTAAAAATTCTTCGCTAATCTTGGGGCTTTGCAATTTCATATGTGCCAGTTCCTTCTTAATTATGCTTGATGAAGATTAGGCGCCCTGATCATTAATTAAATCGTAAATTTATTCCATTAAGCTGTTTCGTAGTGTATGGCTGTCTCTTCTGACTATGTGGTAATATCGTACTTTAACTTACCATTCCCATGTCATGTCACTGACTGCCATGTATCCTAAGCTCCTCGATTAAAACTCTGATGGAGAAGTGAGTTTTGTTTAGATTAGTGGGCCAGTGATTAGATATCCTAACCTCCCTCTCTATCATCTCTCAGTGTTAGTTGGTCCCAGGTTGTCTCTTTCTTTATTAATTTTCTTCTTATTATATAGGCTTATATGGAATCTTTTACGTCATTGGTTTTAGATTCCTTTTGCAGTATTCCAACGCTAGGCAGGTGGCTTTTTGGCTCTTATCTCACTTTCCTACATGATTGACCCAATAAATACCTGGCCTTTGACCCTTCCCTGTTCTGCTTTTTCTATCTACTCTCTCGTGTAGATGCTTGGTTCTACAACTCCTGCTATTGATTTTTCCCTCCCTCTTGCGCTTTATTGGATGAGGCGTTCTTGATAGTTTCTGCAAGCTTTGACTGAAGTAGATTAATCCAGCTGCCTCCACTTTAGATCCAAGTTCTTCAGTCCAATCCACATTCTCTGTAACTAATTTTCCTAATTTTTTTAAGTTGGCCGTTTGAAATCAAAACACCTAGTCACAGATCTGTTTTTGGTTATTCTTGTCATTTAGTTTGAACTTGAATTAACAATGATCGTACTCAAACCACAAGGTGTGTTCCCCTACAGACTGATTTCTTGCTATGAGGTCTTCACTACGCACGCACCAAATCCTAAGAAGGATTCGCTCTCGTTTTTGGTTCAATTGCAAAGCTACTTGGTGAAGGATGATCCTCAGTGTCATGATCATATAGTGCCCTCATTAATTGATCCTATGCATGTCACTACGGCCATATTCTCGAGCATTAGCTAAGTCTTGCTCTATCACGATCACCACAATTGCCCCCAATAGTATTTACTGTCATTAACAAACATGTAAAAGGTCTCTATCATATCTCAGTACAGATGCCTTGCGGTCTGTGACGTAGACAATCCTTCCAAGCACGTAGCTTCCAGTAGATGGCTCTAGTAGCTTCTCCAAATGTGAATTTTTTGTCCGGCTACTACAGACTCTGTCTTATCCATTCCATCACATCATTTCTTTACAGTGCTACCGCATCGTTGCTATTACATCTACGTCCACCACTTTTGGCTGATTTCTTCTCTGTCCTAAAAGTCATACATGAGTCAATACGTGTACTACCTTCTGAATATTATTGTTCCGCCTATGTCGTTATCCCTATAATATATCCTTGGTTCACCGTATAGCTCTAGTTTGCCTCGCAGTTGTCCCTAGGCTTCCGCATTGGATGTCAAACCCTTAATGTTTTTGCTGTTCGGCTTCGCTCTACGATTGCTTTAGCGGCTATTTAGCCACAAATATGTTACTTTGCCTAGTATGCTACCTTGTTATGGAGAGTGTCATACTCTCACTACCCTTTCGTCCTTATTCCATGTTTCTTCTCTATCTACTTCTATCAGTGTATCTTTCTTACTTCGTTTCTTCCTTCTTCGTGTAAGAAATTCTGGCGGGGAGATTATCCCGGAATCTCCTAGACTCATCTTCCTTCACAATTCCTAGTTTTTAAAGCTGGTCTTATATCAGTTGTGCCAGTCTGCGTGGACTCTACGGTTTCTCCGTTTTATTTCACTCGCGCCTACTCAGGTGAAGTCCATTCAACGATACAGTCCCAGTTCCACTGATGCCGAAGCTTCCCAGTGCATGGTACCTTTCCAAATGCGCGCTCTTTATAGCACTATGGCCTTGAGCTGATTTGATGGCTTCATCATAGATCTATGTCACCCTTTTGTGTCTTCTTGCGGGAAGACAGGATGAGATGCTCCATGATGAATATGCCTTATGTCCTAAGCTGTCTTTCCAGCGTGGCATAGTCTCGCCCTTGATATTGTTCTCACGCAGAATCTACTGTTTCATTTGTGCCACGTGAAGGACATCAGTGGATTCTTTCCACTGAACGATCCTCTTTCATGCTTGGTCGCACATCCCGTACTTAGCAACCTGGCAGACAGCAAGTTTGCCCTTCTGTTCTCTGGGATATAGTCTGGTTACATGTGCCTTCCTATTGTCTCAGTCCAGAGTCCCAATCACTGTAGACTGTCTTTCCCTTGTGTGGCAGCAATTCTCTGGTCTATTCCCCTGTTCCCTTGGGTCTGCAAGTCCTGCTCGTATTTCTCTATTCTTCTGGACGCTTTGCAAATCCTCTGAAGCCCCATTGCTGTATTTCTTCCCCTCCTTGAACTATGCTACTCTTCTTTCTTTCCTTGCTCTCTCGTCTCCTTCAGTCGACCACTGGGCTGCTTGCTGCTTCTCTGCTTCATGTTTCTCAACCCGCACACTGGTTTCTCAGAGTGTTTCTGCCTTCACGTTAGCCCATTCTTTTCTCTGCCTGTTCTCTTAGTCACATGCTTCACTGTCCAATTTCCTCACCCCACAGTCTCCCCTCAGAGTTCTTTGGTCCTGCTTCCATCTGCAAGTCTGAGATTATCCCTTCAGCCTCCTCATGTCTTTGCTCCATCATGTGCTCGAACCCCCTTCCAAACTAAACCAGAATTTCCACCTGCAGTCCTCGGATCTTTTCTTCCCTCAGCTCTCAGGCGGCACTTCATGCAGACAAAACTCTTTTCAGGTACCCCCTCCAGGATCTTGTACATACTGCAGCTTCCAAATCCAGGTCATTTTCATGATAGTTGATGTTTGCATATTTATGTTGGCATGTTCTGTCCACACCACACATGCAATCTCTTATACTACATTGAAGTATGTACAGTCATGCACCGTCTTATCTTACAAGTCAGGTCTTTGCAAAATTCAGTACGTTGCAAAGGGCTTCCCAGTTAGTCATACAAATTAGCAGCATTCCAGTGCATGCTATAGTGTTTCAGGGTTTAATTTAAGCCACACCTGAGACAGCAAAGAACATGTAACTTTAAAGGACAACTGTCAAGATTTTATTTAAAATAAAATGTTGAAGAATCCCTGATTAGCACAGAATCTAAACTATACACTTATTTAAAGCTAAGATAGTTCTCAAAATAGCTTGTGTACTGACTCTGTCCTTCTCAATTTTGTATTCAAATTTCATTTTAATTATTTAATTAACTAACTGTTTTGAAAGCTACTGAACATTTCAAGCAGAGCACACCTCCTTTATTGCTAACCTAATAGCCCATTTAAATCCCCATCTAACTCAATCTCAACTTCAATAACTGGAATAGTGCAGAAACATCACCAAAAGCCCAAACAAAAAAAAAGTTGTGTGGAGATTTATTTTAAAAAATATTGCAGACCTCCAAATCTAGTTTTTAATCACTATTTTGCTCTAACTATTGAAGATAGGCCAAAAGGAGCCATATCTAATAAGACAAGTTCTCAGACTTTTTCAAGTGCAGATAATTTTTGTACAGAGATTGTCTTGTCTGTCATCTGCCTTTCAACTTGTGATCCCATTACAACCCCATGGCAGCCCCACCTGTTGCTTACATGGACATAACAATTAAGTATTCCTTAAATACGTCCCTATCTTTTAATTCATTGTAGCAGCTGCAAACAGTAAAAAGCACCATGTGATCAACCAGTTCTTTGAAGACCAGTTTGCAAACTGGTCTTCAATCAGATGTTTATTTTTCACTATTTGTTACTTCTAGAATTTAAACTTGCATTGCTCTTTGGGTTTTTAGGTCTCAACTCCTGGTTCTCACAGCACAAAAGACTCTGGAGTTGGCTTACAGTATCCTGTCTCATCCTGGCATTGCCAGGGCAGGCAAATAAGGAAGGAAGACTGTGTCTCACCCACTCCAAGAGGATGCTGGGTTTATTCCCCAGTCAGGAGTGGGTTCTCCAAATCAGATTCCAATGAAGGTACGTTAGTTTGATCATACTATGTTGTTTAGGGAAATACAAACTGCTTATTTATTTAAAGTTCAGAGAGAATTTTCTGAGCATCAGTGACTGAATTTAAAAACAAAATATGTTTTATTGGTGTTGAGCTTTTTATTCAGTCTGAATACTTAACATAACTGCTGATTTAGGGCCTCTCTTTAGGAGATGCCTAATAAATAATGTCAAGTATTAGAGGGGTAGCCGTGTTAGTCTGGATCTGTAAAAGCAGCAGAGAGTCCTGTGGCACCTTATAGACTAACAGACGTATTGGAACATGAGCTTTCGTGGGTGAATACCCACTTCGTCAGATGCACGTCATCTGACGAAGTGGGTATTCACCCACAAAAGCTCCAATACCTCTGTTAGTCTATAAGGTGCCACAGAACTCTCTGCTGCTTTTACATTAATAATGTTGTTAACGAAAAAAGAAATTACAATTTTGTTTTTTTTTCCCTCTAAAGATGGTGAGCATGGAGAAAATAATGGAGGAGATGGTGAAATGAAAGCTCCCAGTGACTCTCCCTTTGTAGCACCTTCTGGTTCAGTTATTTATACTGTCCTTCCAGATGGTGCCCCTGTACCTCAGGGGACTGTAGTTTATGGACCTCCTCCTATACCAACCAATGGTAGACCAGTTGCTCCTGGAACAGTTATCTTTGGACCACCTCCTGCTGGAACTCAGATTGTTTATGGCCCTATACCTGCTAACTTTTCTGTCCCTCTCATTCCTATTGGAGTGCTTCACTGCAATGTGCCTGAACATCATGACTTGGTATGTGTATGGCACAGGCCCAGCTGTATACACTTGACTCAGAATAGGTGGTAGTGTTTTTTTAGTATCATCTGCTGTTTGGTTTTGAAAATAAATTTGTAAAAAACTACACAAATATTACTGACTCTGCTTATAAGCCTCTCAACTTTTCCCTCTCAACATTTTTTCTCTAGCTAACAGTGTTCATTATTCCATCTTACCATTTCATGGATTATAGATTTGAAAAGCATAAAAAGGTTTCACTTAAATCCATATGCTCCTGCAGAGTATCATCTTGACTTTAAGAGTGTACTGGGAGACAGTTCCTAAGGATATGTTTTTCAAGAGACTGCACAGGAATTTGCTGGGTGGTGTCTGAACGGAAGAGATACAGTTGGAGTTATACAAGTGGAGGCTATATGGCTCAGCAGATAAAGGCACAGGCCTGGAAGTAATAAGATGTGACTTTTAGTCAGAACCCTGCAGCTAGATCACTGTTATATCTTGGGTAAATCTCTTGATCCTCAGTGCCTCCATTTTTCCATGTGTAAAATAGGGATATTGATATTTCCTTGCTTTTCTTAAGTGTTCTGAGATCTACAGACTAAAAGTTTTATATAGTCCCACAGCATAGGAATACAGCAGCTCCTCTAGTTTCAAACAGCATTATTAGCTTTGCCTTGGTACGTATTTGTTATGGAGGATTTTGTGGAGTCAGTCTTGTTCTAACTTTGTATTTGCATGCATTCAGGAGAAGGAAATCTCAAGACTAGAAGATACTGTGTATCATTTAAGGTCTCAGAGATGTGAATATAAGTGGACAGGAGTATCTGAGCATAAACCTAATAAAGAGATGGAAAAATTGCATCAAAATATTGAAGATCTCTTGCATGAAAGGGAAGAGCTGGAGCGTGAAGTAGCAGAGCTACGTAAAACAGCCCAGAAACGCAGTAAACGCAAGTAAGAGTAGATATATGTATTTAGAAAGTATGCCTATTCAGATTAATACTTTTCAAAATCTGTTAGTAAAGATGGTTCCACTGTATTACTATGCATAACTTATGTTTCTGTAGTCTCTGTGTAAGAGCATACACCTTTTTTGAAAGATTGGTCAGACCTTTTGCATTTGACTTTTGAATTATTTGGTTTGTTTGTTTCTCCCCTCCCTTTCTTTTAGGGACTTCACTGAAGGACATGTTGACAGTCTTATTATAGAGCTAGAGTTAGAAAAATCTCTCAAACATCACGAAGACATTGTAGATGAAATTGAATGTATAGAAAAGACTCTTCGAAAACGACGGGCAGAGCTCCGGGAGGCAGATCGACTTCTTGCAGAAGCTGAAACTGAACTTGAAAGTACCCGGGGAAAAGTAAGTTGTTCTGTATTGTATCTGTTTGGTTTAATGAAGATATTTGTATTTAAATGGATAGAATATTTATTTTCATGGTGCAAGGGAGATGCAGCCAAGGATGGTTAGATCTGAATCTAAAATTGTTCATTTGCTTTGATGAGAGGGAGATGTGAAGGCAAGTTCTTATTCGTTATTTTAAGTAAAAATGGCAACTGTCTGTTTCTGTGAAGAACTTAAAGCCTGGGGAAATTTCTCATTTTATGACTTAATTTTTGCACATTAATCAATCACCCCTCCCTCCTTATTACTAATAAACTTCCCTCAAACCAAGTATGCCAATTTGCCATACTTAGATATTAAACCTTTTTATTTAAGTCACTCCACCCAATGGAATTGCTGTGAATCTTGTTTCAGTAATTTAAAAAAGAAAATAAAAACCTATTTCTTTTCTAGACCAAAGAAGCTATTCAGAAGTACAATCATGCCAAGCAACACTTGTCTCGTACTGAGACTGATGCTGAGGAGCTAGAGCGAAGAGCTCAGGAGACGGCTGTTAAGCTTGTGAAAGCAGATCATCAGTTAAGGTACATTTCATATTTCTGGTTATATTGTAATGTAGATTCATGAAGTGGAAGGAACAAAAGAAGGTGTGTTTCATGTTTGAAAAATATGATGTTGCTTTCGGAGACCTAATGCTGTGATATTCTGGGAAATAATGAATGTATTTCAGGTTACTTCAGGCAGATACAAGAGATTTAGAACAGCACAAGACTAAACAAGAAGGTATCTTGAAAGAAATCAATAAAGTTGTATCAGCAAGAGATTCTGAGTTCCAGTCCTTAAGCCAGAAGATAGAAATGTTGACTGAAAGGTAAATATTTAATTTATTTTAAACATACGTTTAGTTCATCTAATGGCAAAGACAAGGGACTACCTAAGTGTTCTTGAACATATTTTAACCCTAAAATTTAATCGTTAGTCTTCAGACGCTGCAGGAAGATATTCAGATTGCAGAAGGTAATGAAGATCATCATCTCCAGATTCTTAAAGAAGCAGAAAATATTCTTCAGGGCAAAAAAACTGAGCTGGAAAGATTAAAAGATCAGGTAAATTTAAAGAAAAAAAAATCTGCCCACTCCATGCACTGGAAGTATAATCCATTATGTTCTGATTTTTTTTTTTTTGTCGTCAGAAGCACCTAATTTTGTAGGTTTATTTTAGTGTCAATATCTCCTCAACATGAAGTTAATACTATTTTTAAATGGCTAGTCAATACATATTACAAATTAAATACTATATGCACGTGCTCCTAAGCATGTTCACTTATACACCAGTGCATTGATAAATGAATTTTCACACCAGCCAAAATCTTTTTGACATGTACATTACATGCCCATTCATTCTGCAGTCTTTTATCACTTATTGTCAAGTACTCAGAGCTGAACAGTATATAAAATTTATCTGCAGAAATAATGTTATAATCCAAGTTTCCTTTAATCTCAGATTCGAATATATTAAAATTGAAGATATGTTCCATTTTTGTACCAAAAAAAATCTACCAAAATGTGGTGTTACTGTAATACTTAGCAGGTAGGCCTTCCATATTACTGTGTACAGCTTTTCAGAAAATATGCTGTAAAGACAAGCCTAATGTGACAGCTGAATATATTACTACTACTTCTCTTCCGCCTGTTGCTTCTAGTAATAACTAAGGCCCATCCCAAAAAAACTTGTGCACATCAGTAACCTTGGGGAGCTCCATGGGACAACTCATATGCATAAAAGCTACTCATGGGCATAAGTATTTGCTGGATTGGCGTTGTAGATTGCAAGCTTCTTGGGTCAGGGACTTTTTTATTAAACTGTGTCTCTATACTGTGCCTAGCACAATGAGGATCAGGGCTCCAACAGGTTCTGCTAGATGCTGCCACAATAAAATAACATTTTGAAAACTTTCCAAGAAAGACACTTTCTTTAGCAATAATTTGACACCCTGGCATATTTTAATGTAGATGTGAGAGTAGTTTAGGCAGAAGATTATTAAATTTTCTTTTGTACTGTAGATAGCAGCTAACCAGCGAGAGCTGCTGCTCTTGGACCAACTGTTGGGTCAAAAAAAAGAAGAGCTGCACCTGCTTCAAGATGGCATTGCTCAGAAGAAAGCAAACCTCAAAGAAGCTCTTCAAGAAGGGGAGATTGAAGTTACTGATAAACGACGACAAATAAAGGTAAATTTTCAGATGTCTGTTATAGTTCTTAACTGTGTGTGTGGTTTAGTGAAAGAAAAAAAAGTTAAAATATTAAAAGTTTTCAAAAAAAATTTCCCCACCCGCTAAAAAAAATTGCTGTTTTGATAGTACTAATGCATAAAGGGCCTGATCCGGATCAGTTGAAGTACAGAATTAGTCCCTTGGTTACTTTTCAATAGTGGGTATGTTTGTTTGTTATAAAACAGAAGTGTCTGGATCAGTGGTTCTCAACCTATTTACCATTGTGGGCCGCATCCACCCACCCACCCTGTATGGCCCTGAGGATGTCATATCAGGCTGCTGCTGATGGGCTGCAAGTGGCCCACAGCGACAGGTTGAGAACCACTGGTTTGGATGAATGTAGCTAGAATTTCTGTTGCTGGGACAAATGGTTGGTGAAGAAAAATTAATCTGGCTAGTTATGGGATATTTTACACAGACAACAACAACAAAATAATCAGTCTTCTAGCCTCAGTTTTCTGGAAGAAAATTGGTGATTCTAGGTATATACATTTCTGGTGGAAAGAGAAATCTTAGTGGCCCCGGCTGTCAGTTCTGCCCTGGTATTGTGAAATTAAAATTCAGCACCAAGACTGATATTGTAAAGCTTTTTCTTTTTAAGTTTATTTGAGGGATATTGTTAGATTTATGTAAGTCTGTAAAATCAAAAGTTTACAGACTTCAAGAGCAATAGAAATGTTTTCAGTTAAAATATTTCTTCAAAGAAGATCTGCAATTACATTCTTTCATGTTTGCAACCCAAACACTGCAGCATTCTGCTAAAACATGAGCTCAGGTGAAACTGATTAGTCTGTTTTTATTATCCAAACTAAATTAAATGCAAAAAGTAAACACAGGAAGAATGGTGATCTTAAAAAAATAATTCAAAGTGAATTAATCTCTCATTAGTAATACAGCTAAGGATTTTTTTTAAACATTTTAAACCTGGCATGTTGCTGTAGGAAGTAAGGTCATTTCTGGAACAGCTGAATGCCCAGATAAATGAAAAAAGAACACACCTTTCCCTCATAAAGCAGGACATTGGAAAAGAAGAAACAACTCTGCAGGCTGTACTAGGACAAATAACTAAACATAAGACAGGTATGTCTCTGATGCCGTGATACATTATTTTGTACAGGCTTGGAATGTACATTGATTTTTTTTAAGAACACTTAAAGTTCTGCCTTTTCTTTTCCAGCTCATACTGATCTTTAAACTGTTTCAAGTTATTAACATTATTATCAGACACTTGTCAAAGTTGCTTAGAACACACTGCTTTACATTTCTTTTCTGGAATGAAGTCAAAATTTGAATGAAAGTTTTATTGAAAACCTGTCATGGGTTAAATATCTTTAGAAGTTTCAGAAGTGAAAGTCCTGTTTTCCCCCCTTCAGTTAAGAATGGATTTTCACCAAAAGTGTGAGATGGGGCAGTGCCCTCAAGCACACCTCCTCCCCTTGTGGCCCTACACTTACACAGCCACAGCACCCTCCTGGCAGTTTGAATCATTTACTCAGACATGGGTTCTAAAACCAAAATTAACCATGTGCGGGATCTCATTAACTCCTTTTATAGTGCACAAAACCAGCTCCTCAAGTCCAGCACTTCTTTTGCCCTGGCGCTAATAATGACAAGTATATTCTCCCAAGTTCAAGAGTCCCCAGCAATCCTCCCCGAGTTGGCTTATTATTCAAAGAGTCTCACTGGCCCAGAGCCACAAAGGGACTTAGGCATTCGAGCACTGAGCACCTATGGAAAAAAAAAAAAAAAAAAAAAAAAAAAAAAAAAAAAAATCACAGGAACTACACTGATCCACAAAGCCTGAGTTAAGCACTTAAGCTCAGTGTACAGTGACTGGGGAGAAGTAAGCACCTTAGAACACAATCCACAAAAGCCAACATGCTAGGTGGGGAGCTGCCTAAGCTAGCCAATGGAAGATGGCCATGAGAGAGATGTATCATAAGCCTCACCTTTCTTACAGGGGGCCTAAGCCTGGGCTTCAGAGAGGTGTCTATCTCTGCTTAGTGACCTATGAACAGGAACCTGTCTCCTAGAGTCAGGTGGTGTAGGCACCAAAGTACTTCCTTGCAGGAATGATTTAGGTACCTGCCTCATACCACACAAAATGGAGGAGGAGCAGTGAGGTGAAGTGGTTGTGGTGCCAGTGGCTAGTTTATAACTATTAGCCCTGTGGTCAGAGCACTTGATTGGGATGTGGGAGACCCATATTCAATTCCCCCATCTCCATCAGAGGGGGAGAAAGTATTTGAACAGGGGTCTCCCACCAATCAGGTATGTGCTCTAACCACTGAGCTATGAAATATTTTGATGTGGGGTTCCTTCAGTCTCTCCTGCTGAAGCTGTGCCACTGTGGATAAATAAGGAAAGAGTGAGTGGAGCAGGGAGACTTGAACCCTGGGTCTCCCACCTCCCTAACCACCAAGCTACAGACTTATTCCCTCCCCCTCCCACTGTCTGGCCCAGTGACTATTCTGTGAGCACACCTACTGTATCAGGCCCTGCACACAAGACTCATCCACCTATCTTCTCCAGTCTGTGAGCCACTGTGCAGCTTAGGTGGGAGACTGGCATCCAGACACCAGCCTGAGGCAGAAACATAGGCTCCAAGGGCACTTTTACTCCAAAAACTTACCTGCCAAGTCAGTTTAGGCACCTACAGAGTTTGCAGGAGTTTTTTGGTTCACAGCAGAGCCTAAAAGTGTATTTGGGGGCTTAAGTACCTTTTGTAGATTGGGGCTTCTCTTCTTAAATCAGGAGTCCTCAGCTCTCCTGAAGCTGGGTTATACTTCAGACCAGTTGTAGCCCTCAGTCAGCTTTTCTGCAGGTATTCTCTTTTTATTCACTCCTTTCACCTGGCAGCTTGGAGAGATTAGCAGGCAGTTATCGTCATTGTCATCGTCCCACTAGCATCTCTAAGACCTTCCCTCCTTTGGAGACCCTTATTCAACTGACTCTGTTAGCCTTTTATCAGGCTTGGGTGCTTATTAGTCAGCTAACTGGCAGTTAGCCAGGTGGACCAAGATGGGCTCATTCTCCATAATGAATTCCATCATAGGTAGACTAGGCCCTGACTCCCCTTAAAGGGCCAGCTACTCTGTGACAATGGGTATAGTATATTTGGAATTACATATAAAAATCTCAATTTAAAGAACACTAATTGCAAAATTAAGCACTCAAAAATTAGAAAACTTGTGCATATGCATTTTAAGACAGTCTTTCATTACATTGTCAAATACTGTATTTTCTCTTCTTCACTCAGTGCAGAGGAATTGTGCTCAGTGATGTTTTTAGAAGTCATTCACACGCTGTGAGTTCTTAAAAATTCTAAAATGGCTCCTTTAGTGAATGGGACATTCTTGGCAACAAAGTTCATTTAGGTGAATCCTGTTTTAATGCATCTCTGCAACCACAGTGTTTTGGTTTTCCTATAACTGACTTGATTTTATTTATTTCAATTAGAACTGAAGCACATTCTGGAAATGTTGCAGCTTGAAAATAATGAACTGCAAGGTCTAAAACTACAACATAGCCAAAAAGTTAATGAATTAGAAAAGACTCAAGTTGCAGTACTAAAGGTAGGTATGTGGTGGAATAGGTAACTGAACTCTGGTCTCCCAAGTTCTAGGTTCATGCCCTAACCACTTCACTATCCTTCCTCTCAAAGAACCTCAATTAATTCTGACACAATGCAGTAGAAAGTGCCAGTGTGCAGTTTATATTTCATTATAACTTGTAAAATCACAGGCTGTTTGCCTTTGTGTATAGTTTAGTGACAGGAGTAGTGAGTTCTGTATATGCAGGCTGCAATGAACTCTGGGAACTTTGTGGATAAAAGATCCTATATAGATGTACAGAAAGATGGTGTTTGGGTTTATTTTATTTTTTTTAATATCTGCATCTGTTACTATATTTGTGTCTTATTTCATAGGAGAAATTAGAGTTAGAGAATCTCCAGCAACTGTCCCAGCGTCAGAGAGGGGAAGTGGAGTGGCAGAGACAGCTCCTTGAGAAAGGCCAGCAAGAAAAGAAGGTGCTGGCTTCTCAAATGCAGACTTTGGAAAACAGTACTGAATCTTTGAGAAAAGAAAAGCAACAACTTGAAGAAAACTGTCAGAGTTTGGAGAGAAAATTGTCACAAACTAAAAAGTGAGTGAAAAATGTTTTCAGAGATCAGTGATTGGAGAGCCTTTGTTCTCACGAATTACTGTTTACATTTATTGTGATGAACAACCTGTTCATTTTTAAAAAAGGATAAATGACTATACTGTCCATTACTGTGGAGATGTCTTCTTTTAATCATTCCTACTGTGGCTTGTGGCTATGTTTAGAACTTCAGTTGAACACTTGCTACATCTGTGATACTTTGGCAGTGTAGAAAGAGACAATTTGAAAGCAGCATGTTCAGTCTTGAAATGGGACAGGAGATATTATGTCCCATAAAACTGCCTGCAGTAGTATAGCTATTTAAAAAAAATCTTTGCCAAATATTTTAAATAGACTAAGAATGTGTTGTTTTTTTCACATTTTACAGAAATGTAACTGCTATTGAAGATAGTAGCAAAGCTGCATTGTCTAATGTAGAGGAAATGGACTTAAATGTCAGAAAACTGCAACAGGAAATTGATCAACTAAACAGACACAAAAAATCACTAAATGAAGACATTGCCGTAATAGAGCAGCATCTTCAAGGTAAAGAAAAGTTGCGAATTTTGTTTGTGACAATTTATAGCTTCATATTTTTACTTAAAGCCATAGTGTATGTCAATCAGTTATATAATGTAGCATGCTAAGTGATATATCATGGTTTAAATTACAGTTTTCTATTAGACTCATTCTTTAACTATTATAACTGTGCATAACTAACACACACACAGTGTGTGGGGTTAATTCATGGATTGTCAGTTTAGATTATTTTCTTTTCTTTTCCCAAACATGTTTTGTTTTCCGTAGAAAAAAAGGAAGAGCTGGATACACTGACGGGTGAACTGAGTGACTCCAGGCAACAGCTTCAGCTGGAAGAACAGGTTAGCTTTGCTTAAAGATTGAATATATGCTTAATCATAAACTAAAAACTACATTACAACAACGCAAACCCTGAAGCATAAACCAAGGGATGATTTTTCGTTATCCCACAGTTTCATTTTTTTTTCATCTATATATTGTAATACAGCCATTTTCTGGATCTGTGCAGATTAGGGTGACCAGATGTCCCGATTTTATAGAGACAGTCCCAATTTTTGGGTCTTTTTCTTATATAGGCTTCTATTACTCCCCACCCCGTCTTGATTTTTCACACTTGCTGTCTGGTCACACTAGTGCATATTAGCTCAAGAATGCGGGCTTTATAGATTGTTTAGATATTTTAGACTTCCATCATGAGGAAAAAATCCTAAATGAGCTCGAGTTACTTGGAGCACAATACCATTTTAACTAGCTTCCAGGATTTTTTGTTGTTGTTAACACATGGAAGGAAGGGTGACCTGTGACAATGTTCACGTCCAAAGTATAAATTTCACAGTTTAAGATATGTCCTCTTCCAACTCTGTAGAAATTTTCCCAATCCTGCAATCCTCAACAGCTAAGTTTGGACATCGTCAATAAGGTAACATAACATTGGCAGAATATGGCCCAGTGAGAGGACTGTTTTGTGTAGGATGCTTAGAGAATATATTTTGAGCCACTATTCACATGATTTTATATTTGACCTATAATGCAGGATCTGAAAAATACCACAAGGCATCAGGATGAGTTGCTTAGAGAGCAAGCAACCCTAAAAGAAGACATCAGTGAATGTTTAAAAAAGTATAAGGATTGCCAAGAGAGACAGAAAAGGAAGGAGAACCAACTGCAGCAGCTTCAGAGAGAAATAGAAGAGAGGGAACTGGAACTAGCCAAACAAGAAATGGTATGAGACTCAGATTCTCTCTCTCTCTTGTCTTTGCATGACTGGTGGAGACACAGCTTATGTGCTTCTAAAATTATTTTGGCAAAAAGGGCATAGGTGTGAGTTTGCAATTTAATATACTACTTCTATCTAAATGTTTTTTTTTAATTTCATTTGGAGAGAAATAGCAATAAAGGCGTGAGATTTGACGTTCTGAAACAGAAACTTTTATACTACAAAACAATGGCGATCCATTAATAATAAGAGAGCCAGATTCTCCCTGTGGTGTGACCACTTTGTGCTGAAATGCAGCACAAAGCTTTCTTAAAGCAATAGGAGGATTGTCCCAGTGTAAGGGGATCTTTTTGCAGAAGAAGGTTGGTACATAGTATCTATTCCACCTCACACCTACCCTTCTGGCTGCAGGTGTAGATGGTATTTCAAGGGAAAATGGATAATTGCTGAGGTTTCTCTGCACCCTTTTATCCTCAGCTGTTGATAGTTAGCAGAACTTAAAGCAGCTCTTAAGCTGTTCTGACTTTCACCAGGGCCTTGAGCAAGCATTTTGCTGATTTAGGATTGTGGGACCATAAAGGTGGATAAACTGAGACACAATCAAAAATTGAGTTTCAACATAAATTTTAAAATTTTAAAAATAAACCAGGAAAAATGTTAATGAAATTTACCCTTTCACATTTTGACCAGCTATAAAGCTACTTGGAATTTGATACATTTTGAAAAATCAGGTTTTTTTTAATTGTGATTTTTTTTCTTTTGACATCAGTTCTATTCAATGACATATTTTACATCCCTCTTCCACACCACATTGCTGTGTGTGCTCATCAGCTGCAGATGAAGATCTGGACCTCTGGGTGTGTTACAATGATAGTAGATAATAGAACTAATTTCTCATATTAGTTATTTTTTTCCATGTGTAGAAGCCACAATCTTATTGAAATAAACCATCATACTTATAACAGTTGTGTTTCATAGACAGCAGTTTTGCATCTGAGAGAATGCTATTAGTGTTGGTCTGATGAGTCAACAGTTAGCTTATTGCAGTGCTGTCACACATTGATATTGGCAGTGCCTGAATGCATCCGAGAGACTCAACATCTATAGAAGAGAACTCTGAGCACCAGTGTCATGTACAAACATCCAGCTTAGTATCTCGCCTAATAAGCAGTAGTACAGTTTGGGGGAAACTGAACTCTTGTTAAAAATTTTATGTAAAAAGAAAACTAAAACATACCATTTCATGGGAAATTTTGAAATCAAAAGATAGAAAAAAGGGGTTCTGACTCCCCCTGGTCATCTTTTTCTAATAGAATCTATGGTGATGGTATTCATTATTGAGCTGATACTACCTAACTGTCTCAAGAAAAGTAAATACTTGACATCCTGTCTTTGTAGATTCTTCAGCACCTCAAGGCAGAAATTGTATGTGAAGAAAAAAAATTAGAAGAGTACACAGCTAAATTGAAAGATCAGAAACAACTCTTGGAACAGGAGCTGACAGACCAACAAAGTAAATTTGAGCAGGCAATAGCTAAAGTAAGATTGGCAGAAGAAAGGGTTAAGAAACTGGAAAAGGAGGAGACCTGGTATACAGCACTGGAAGAAACAATGAGAAAAACCAGTAAGATACTACTTACGTGCATGTAACTATGATATCATATGGGGGCTGATCCAAACCCCATTGAACTGAGTGAGAATCTTTCTACTGACTTTGCTGGGGTTTGGATCAGGCCACTGAAGCAGATTCTTAATAAATATTGATTGAGCTTCCCTACTTGGGAATGGAGAGTTCCCAGGTTGATTTCGCTAGACCCAGTTCTTTTACTGTTTGTTTAGACCAGTGTTCATGAAAATGGGAAAAATTGCATGGTAGTAATTTTCACAGGATTTGATCTTGACAGCATGAATATAACAGAAGGAAAAAGCAATTCCTGCTCTGTTCTGTTAACCAACAAGACGCGTGTGAAGAACTGTAAAATGAAATCGAATTGAAAAAGAAATGTCATGATCTCATAAAGGGACTTGATGATAATTGGAGAATAATCTTTAGATATGATTTCAAACCACTGAAGACCAATGGAATTTCATTTCAGTGCTTTCTTGCACTTCTTTAGTGGCAAGAGTTTTCTGTTTTATCTTAAAAAAAACTCAGTATTTTCAGTCTTGCTCAGTTTCTCCACCATAAAAGAATCAGTTAGCACAGCAGTATGGAGAAGCTGTGGGTCCCTGAAAACTGAAGAAACTATGGGTTTTGTGTATAGAAACATTAAATTAAGGAACAGGAGTACTTGTGGCACCTTAGAGACTAACACATTTATTTGAGCATAAGCTTTTGTGGGCTACAGGTCACTTCGTCAGATGCATAGAATTGAATATATAGTAAGAAGATATATATACACACACACACCCCCCACATGCAAAGGTGGAGGTTGCCATTTCAACTGTAAGAGGCTAATTAAGATGAGCTATTAGCAGGAGAAAAAAAACCTTTTGTAGTGATAATCAGGATGGCCCAGTTGACAAGTATATTGACAAGGTGTGAGGATACTTAATATGGGGAAATAGATTCAATATGTGTAATGACTCTGAAACCTTTAAATTAGGGACTTCTAGAGCTTTTGTTGCATGTTACCCCACCTCCCCCAATGATTCTGCAATTAGTGCCATACACCCAGTGTGAGTGGATACATTGACTTTCTGCTGATTAAAGTGGGGTTTTTTTGTATTTTATTTAATTCCAGGACATCAGCTCTCAGAAAAAGAAACACAGTTACAAGGAAAAAACCAAGAGATTTCATCCCTCCAGAAAGAACTGGGACTCTCAAAGGCAGAGTTAAACCACGTCCAAGATCAGATCCTGTCAGAGAGGAAGAAAGCAGAAAAGCAAATCACAGGTCTGAAGGAAGCAATCAAAACGCAAAGGACCCAGCTTGAGAGAGCACTTAATGTATGTTTTCATTGTGTTGCTATACAAAGAACAATTTTAATTACTTGGCATTTTTCTTTAGAGAGAAAAATCCTGTATGTCCTTTTGAGCCTACAGGATACAATTCAGGCAATCAGCTCAGAAGTCAGTCACCCCACACTCTGCTGTTCCTATGATGCCATGCAATCACTCTTAGCTGATCCCATTTAGAGTGTACTAATCGTTCACAACAACACTATTTTAAGTCAGTTAAATGGTTTTATATTTACATGTATGTATTTTTTTTCTTAAATGAGTTTGTCCATAGGGGAATAAAGTAAAGTTTCAGCAATTTTCACATTTATATCTTAGGAAAAAGAGCATGAAAACAGTTTTTTGCAGAAAGAAATGGCATCAGTAGAACGAGTGGCACATGATAATCATGAACGAGCAAAACGCCTGATTAAGGAGCTGGGTGAGATCCAACAGGATTATTTGGATCTCAAGTCACAGGTATAGTCTAGTACCTAACCATAAACCCATTTTTTTCAATGGGAAGTTTTTGCATGGAAATTTATGTATTTTCTAAACAAGTGCATTTTCAATCTGCCTGTGTTCACTTCTGTTATTAGCATGAATAAATGCATTTAAAATGTCCAAACAGCTCATAATCTATTGAGGACCTAATACTGCAGTCCTTACTTATGCAAAGCATGCATTGAAGTCATGGACAGGATTAGGCACTAATTGTCTCAAGAATCAGTGTTTTTGGAAATTAAATTGATGTGATTTTGTGAACCTGCTTTTTATTTATTATGTGCACATCAATGGAAATCCTAGTATCTCTGTCTTTCAGTCAAGCTAGCACTAGTAACTGTTACCAAGCACATGTTTTTTATTGGTTTGGTTAAAACCTCTAACACATTAAAGATTAAACAGAGCCATCTGTTGGAAGGAAACTATTCAGTGAAATGCTTATTGCATACCTGAAATGGAGTATGCTCTTGAGGGCCAGATTCAATTACTGATGCATGGCTAGGTTTTAGAGTGTATTTTCAGTATAACCATGAAATTACTTTACAACTCTGGAAAAAACTGAAGCCTCAAACTGAGTCATGTATTTTAATAATTCCCATTAAATACATGCATGAGACTTTATTTTTAGATGTAATTTTCACACTCTGTAGAACTGTCAGTTTCTAAAGAATGATTGCAGTTTTCAGCTCGTAGATACTGTCTCTTTTGTACTTCAGATTTGAAATGTGTGCAGTAATCTCACAAAAATGCAGTCTCCCTCTTATTTTACTTAGTTTACATTAAGCTGTAACATTCAGCCAGTAAAACTGCTGTATTGGTTGAATCATCCTAGTCCACTAATTTTGACTTGAGAGTGCTTCAGAGAGGAATGCTATCAGTATCTATACAGCAATTCAAGAGGACCGACAGAAGATAGGAAATGAAATGTTCTTGTTTTAATGTTGCCAGTCTGCACTTCAAGGGAACTTAAAAAGTAGTTTACAGCTATGACAAAAGTTCCCTTCTGTTTGAATTACAGATACCTCATACACACATCAGGATAAAACTTCTTAGCTTGGTCTTATGGCCCAAATTCTGAATTGTTTAGAAAGACACTACTGTTCATTTTTAACAGCAATAATGAGAGCAATCTACAACCATGTATAACTGTTCAATTAAAATGTTTGTTTTAGAAGTAGGCATGGGTTAATGCAAAAAGACCATAGGCTGGTGCTTTAACTTTTAACAATTTGATGGCAACATTTTGAGATTTCATCCCTCTTTAAAGCATAAATCTGTCTTTGTACTGCTATTTAGATTAAAACTCAGGAAGATTTGGAAAAGAGACAAAAGGAGATAAAAGATGCCGTGAAGATGCTAAAATTGGAGGTGAAAGATGAAATGAGAACTGGCCTTAAAGATGTAAGCCAGTCTCCTCCAGAGCTGTTGGATGATCTGGAAGCTGTTTTTGAAGCAAAAGAATGTCTGGAGTGTGAATTAGAAAACTTAAAAGACAACTTTCCATTTGCAGCTAATGAGGAAAGACAGCTGTCATTTGAAGAGAAGAGGGATTTGTCCAAAGTCCACTTAATGGTAAAATTACTTTTAAAAACACTTTATAAATACAGTCAGAACACTGCATCTATCTACACCAGGGTTAAATGTGGCCCTATTTGTTTTAAGTTGAACCCTTGATTGTATATTTTATATACTTCATTTCAATCTCAGATGCATAACTGGATACTTCTAGTAACCTCTCTCTCTGATTAAAACTGGATTGCTTAGTTGAGCTAAACTAAATTTTTCTGGTACATCTTTTTGGTTACTACTAATAATCAACTCAATCCTGCATTCCTTACACACACCAAACTCCACTGATTTCAATGGAAGACTTGCATGTGAAAGGAATGGAAGATTGGTCCCACTAAATATTTATGTTTGTGATCTATATGGCAGGGTATAGATTTTTTTTTTTAAACAGATTTAAAACCTTGTTTTGGCTGTTGACCATGAGTCTCTTTTTTCTAAAGGATGAACAGTGGCGTGGAGAAGCACTCAGAGAAAAGCTGCATCACCATGAAGATCGGCTCAAGGTTGTATCTCACACACTATATATAATGCATTTATTTATTAAGTCTAGCAGGGCTCCTTTGTAAGAATTCTTGAGTCTTTTTTCCTTTGGTTCTTGAAACATAATTTTATACGTTTTAAACAACCATACAATACTTTTTGCAATATCATAGCTCTTTCCATTGGGATGAAAAAGGAGAAGGCACTGTATATTTTCAATGTAAATTAATTGCACAAAGTTTATGGTATTTAAACATGCTTCCCTTAACACTACTTTTCCAGAAAGGCTTTTTTTATGTGAATGTTGTCATAATTCTTTAACTTACACAGTGCACTGCATTACCAATGTGATAGCCTGTAATGCAAGTCTAGCCACAATCACAAATGGAACCAGAACTTGGTTAGCACACATCTGCTGCTGTTCTTTGAGTAATGTTTTATGATGATAGACAATACCATACAAATATTGCTTTCCTGAATGGTCAGCACAGGTAGAAGATTAGAACAGAATAGGCAAAACAGGTTCCATTGTATTGTTATTTTTTAAATAGTCTGACCTCCACTATCAATTTAAAAAAACTGGTAATGAAGCAGATACTGGATATAAGGAAATAATTTAGTTATTGTGTTTTACTAAGGCTCAACTTCGACAATGCATGTCCAAGCAAGTGGAAGTATTAATTAAAGGAAAACGGCAAACGGAGGGCACCCTGCATAGCTTAAAGAGACAAGTCGATGCACTCGATGAACTGGTTAGCAGCACTGCTACAGATTCACTCTCTCTGTCCCAAAGCTCATCAGGGCTAATGTCCTCCCTTCATGATGATCTTAATGTTACACAGAACCAGGTAACACTTAGAGCATTTTGCAATACCACATTTTCAAATCGTTGTGGTCTTAACTCTGATGGCCACCTTGCCGTAGCCAGATACACTAATGCACTTAGTGTTTTCACAGCCATAGTCTTACGCTGCTGTAGAATTGTCCTGGAAAGCTTAATACAAATATGACAGTGTTTTGAAACACATGCATGCAAAAATGGTAGTTGCTCCATTGTACTCTTCCTTAACTCCTTTTGATTTGTCCCAACTCTGAAATGGCTGGATCTGAAACTGAATTTGTTTTAAATCACTTTACTGTTTCTTCGACTTAATATTAAAAGCAGTGTGTGTATAACAGGAACTGGGGAGCTCTTAAAGGAATACCAACTTCAAAGTTTCTGCTTGAACATTTCCTACCTATATTGGTTACAAGTAAACTCTTAAGATAATTGTAGCCAAAACACTAGAGAGGGAGGAGTCTGTTTTTTTCAATTCATGCACTTTGTGCATCATCAGTTTTTCCCTTTTCCCTGTATAGTAGAAGACAGGAATGTGACTCCAAATCCACAAAAATTGGCAATAGTAACTGAAACAGCTTTAACTTTTTAAAAAGTTACTAGATAGAGGGACACTGTTAACTTAACCTCTGCATGCCGGTTTTACAAAGTTTAGGAAGTTTATACCATTGCAATACAAGATTCCAAACCTACATGACAAACAGTGACATAACCAATTGTACCCCCTGTGAAGTAGGCAAATATCCAGTCTTCCATTTTACAGATGAAGAAGCAAAGACAGTTTACATTATCTACTCAAGGTCAAATTAAGTCATGTCTGAAATCAGTAGTAAAAACATCTGCCATTTCGCTCTGGTACCTAAATCTATAACATCAGAGTGCCCCCTCAGGGAAGTTACATCTGTTTCTTCTGTAACTAGGGACTACCTATCTTTTATATATACACACTTCCTGGTTCTTAGCCTAAATGCAAAGATGGCCCTCTGAACTGACATAAGAATAGCAACATGAGGTGAACAGTCTGTGGGGAAGAATTTGCCTGTCAAGAGATGTGGATCTATTTTCTGACCACTGACTAAAATCGGTGTGCTATTATGAGGATGGGGGGGGGGGGGGGGAAGCTTAAACTTTTATGTATTTATAACCTTCATGCTAAATTCTGCTGTTTGTATGTATGGGACTCTTACCTGTGGAAAAATGCTTACATGCAAGTCTGACATTTTGTTTAAAACAAACCAGCCTTTGGAGGTGGAAGGTTACCATAAACTTGAAGTTTATATCCCAGAGTAAATGGGTATTTCAGAGATTAATTTGAATTTGCTCACTACGTGCATTACCTTTCACACTTTGTTTCTCAAATGGTTTCTCATTTTTCTAGGTTGCTCTGACAGGAGTTGTCAGATCTCCTGACAGGAGGCCAGCAGGTATTTCATCTCAATCTCAACGATTCCACCAATATCATTCACAAGAAATGATCCCACTAAACCATGGAGGTAAGAGCCAGCTGTTATATTAAATCACATAGATCCACATAGACAAAAGTTAAACAGAACTTCTCTTTGAAGACTTGTGTGTAGCAGGGCATAGCATATACTGCATCTTCTCAGAACAAAGTTAGGTAGCTAATAGTGCTTGCTACTACACTGATACATGCTACCATTTCTTGATTCCACAGAATAGGTGCTTTATGGACCTAAAACAGGCTTCAAGGAAATCTCCACCTTTTGTTTTAAATTCATCTGCCATTTAAAATGGTTTTGGCTCATGTTTGGCGAAAATACTCTTGCCTTTTGTGTAAATACTCTTGCCTTTTGTGTGGGAGCACCCCATAACCCTCCAGTTTAACAAGTTATACATTTCTACAGGAAGCAGAGGGGACTGTACACTTTTCACAGGGGCATTTTATCTTTAAGCTTGCCAACAGTTCAATCTGGCAGTGGCTAGGGTCTAGCTGTAAACCTGTATGCTCTGTTTTTCAAGACGACTTCAGCAGTAGGTTCTACACTGCCAAAAATTCTGGCTCATATTGAATGCAGATCCTTCATCATGTTAATGGTGCTATTTTAATGAGGTACTTTGATTTGAGCCGAACTCTTTACTCAGGGAGGAGCTATCACTTCATGCAATAGTCTCTAATTAGGGTGACCAGACAGCAAGTGTGAAAAATCGGGACAGGGGGTGGAGGGTAATAGGAGCCTATATAAGAAAAAGACCCCAAAATCAGGACATCTGGTCACCCTAGTCTCTAACAGACTACTCCACTGGAGATATACAAAGAATTGTTTTACAATAAATTCATGCTGGCCAGTTTTCATCTGCCTACAGGTAGCCAGTTTTTTTCTATACAGTGAAGCTGGAATCGTGTACATCAAGAACATAATACACAAGGGCATTTAAAAAAAAAAAAGCTGGCAGGATGTGATGCAATGGCTGTCCTGGCTATCTTTGCTCTTAGAGCACAAGAAAACATCTTGCATCCAGAACAAAATATCTTGCCAGTGTTCTAGCAGAATCACTAACTTTCACCCAACTTTTTTCTTTGTAGACGAATGCTGACATTTAACAACGCTAACAGTTGTATGGCTGGGAATGACTCTTTCTAGCCCCTGGTCCAAATATACAACCTGAAGACTGCTACCTCATTAACTTGCAAGTCTGGATCACCAGACACACCATACAGCCAATTGTCAAGGCAGTATGGTCCACCATTCCTGAATATTTGTTCCATGTAAATACTGGCTGTAAGCCTCTGTCGGTACTCTAAAGTTGTGTATGGTACTGTAACTTAAGTTACTGATGCAAGAGATAATGGTAATATTTATGTTAAAGCCTGTGAGAGATGAACTTTTTATTCTGGGGCACAAAGGTTCCAATAATTCTCAAATCTTTAACATTCAATTTAAAAACTACCACCACAAATTTGAATTTCTGTGGTATGACACACAAATCTGGTAATAGTTAGTTCCTTTATCTGCTGTCAAACAAATGCCATTATTCCTCTGTTTTTATGCACCATGACTTTAAATGGAATATTCCTTACACAAAATAAAGTTTGTACTGATTTTAAGATGTTACATGTACCTTACTTTCCCTTGTTTTTCCATGAATTTGGTATTTAACTTTTCATAAAGAGATCATAGCATAGCTGTAGTAAGACCTGTACCAAAGAGTCACTTCAATACCAGCAATGTGAAAGGTTGTATTAAGGCGGTGTCTAGGGCTACAGGCCCCAAACTCCTTTCACCCCCCGAGATTTTGTACAGAAAGAAAAGCACAAATAAAACTAGGATTGTGCAGCTCTGGTCTATTTAAAATTCTGAGGATACTATGCAATACATATGGATACAAACAGAATATGCACTTTCACTTAAGTATAACTTAATGACCATTAACTAGGCATTCAGTTAATAACTTCATTTTCTGGCAGTGCTCATGAGTAGCTTCTCGAGCTGAAGTACATGACTGCTCCTACTATTCAGTTTGGAAGATGCAAGTGGCCCACCTTAAGTCTCACTCTTGCACTTGTTAAACATTCATAAGATGACAACACACTTCAAGGTACCATTTTATGACTTGATCACATGAAATAATGTATAACCCTAAGGTGCTCTTAACTAAGCAATAAGGAAAGTAGAAGCAGCAAGTACTGCTTTAAAAAGTGAACATAGAAATCTTTTTACCAACACAAATGCTTTTATAGGCACTAGTCCTAGGTCATGCTCCTAAGAGTTTACAGAGCAAGCCACCATGACTAAATCCATTAAGTGTTCAAGACCTGCTTTCAAGCTTCATAGTGCAGCTAGATAGTATGTGTGTAATTAACAAATCCCACTCAATGAACTAGAGACTTTTTTTTTAAACTGCTGTACAATCAGCACTTAAGTGTTACTGACCAGATTCATTTCACCTTCAAGCACATTTTGTCACGTCAATGACTTATTACAGAGGTGAGTGTTCTCTACTCCAAGCATTTGGATCTACTTAGAGGTTGAAAAATTGTTTGCCTTCATGTTTAACTTAAAGGGAACAACCCACTTGCTTGATGAAGGCTTCAAGTGGTTCATGCACTTCCAAGCAGTTGAAAATTAGCTAGTGCCCAGCCATCACCTGTGGCATACTACACCACAGCACAACAGTTAAAGGCAGAGGACCCTTCTTCGCTACGAGTTACAGGTACTGAGAAATTCAAGTTTAGGTAATTCTGAATAAAGAAAGTTCTGAGATGAGATCCATGTGTGAAGTCAGTTTGTCTGACTGAGATAAGAGTGCGAAGCAAGAAATATAGTGAAGCATCACTTACGTAAACCAAGCCTTGTCAGAAGCAGCAAGATGGATAGGTAGAGTATTTTAATTTCAGATTCTAGAAGTCCATGGGATTACTGAACCAACTCATGAAAGTTTCAAATAAGGCAACCCACTATAATTTATCTAGATACAGGTACTTTATTTACAAATATTTAGATTAATAGCATAGTTACACCAAATGAAGAGTACAGCAGTCCAAACAAGTCCTTTCTGTCACAGACACAATGAGACCTACTGTAACTTACTTTGGGAATAAGGGCATTGCACCTCAACAAGCTGTCATCATTAGAATGCTGTTTACTTCACCCAAATTTTGTTTCATCAGCAGGTCATGGTCCCTGGGCAACCTCTATGCGGTGCAACTTTTGTTTTAGCAAAATGCATCAGCCATAAATTTTTAACATTATACCAATCTACTTTAATAATCTTAGGTTTAAAAAAAGACTAACCAGACAAACAAGGGACAGTGCACAAGTCACCCAAATCCTATTGTCTGCACATTTCAGTTTTGGCTTTTATTTAACATTGACTGTACAATACTCTGGTACCACTGTTTCCTTACAAGTCTGAACATTGGATAGTTTCTCTTAGTGTCTGTAGAGAGGGATTTTAAGACTACTTTGTATTTTAAACACTGCAGTTTGACTAAATATTGAATGAATGGTAGGTACAAACGCATGTTCTATCTTTCTTAGCCACTTATTCTTTCCCCCTGCCACCTCTAAATCAAATCTGAAGTTTCAGAAATGAAAATTAGATTTCATGTGAAGCATGGTACTGTGCGTAGAGATTTAAATAAACTGGTCTAACCAAATAGAAAATATCACATGTACTTTTACAAGGTCTGCATATGTCTGAGTACTATTTGGACTCTGATTTTATAAAAAGCACTTTTAACATGCGTAATTTCATGAAGGCAGTATTCTAAATGCTTTTAGTAAGAGGGGACCCAATTGTTTAAAAAGTTTCACTGTAGTGTAAATAAAAATGCAGAAGTAGTTAAAAATCCCTAGAGAGTTCTGACTGCCCAGTTCAGAATCAGACCACTCAAAAAAAAAAAAAAAAAAGGTATAAAAGCATAAAATGTGTAATAGAACCAGCCATTCTATACAATGCAAGGCAGGAAATTAAGCCCAATGCAAAATGCTTACAGGAAGAGAGAAAGCAGGTTAGCACACTGTTGATTGCACAAAAAACAGGGTTAATAAAGAGGCATCGATATACCACAGTGCAAAGATGGAACAGAGACAGATATTCCACTAGTGTTAATATTGTTGCATTGGGGGTCAAGTTCCCAGCACAATGCCCACTGCTGACACCAAGGAGTTAGGCCTATGTTAGTGAACTGCAGTTACATCTATTTTTGTACTAAATGGGGCAATGTGGTCACATAGATCATACTGTACAAACTGATATTTTCTCATACTGTTCTAATGCCAGTAATCAATTTATTTTCTTCATTAAAATCATATACACAGAATGTATTTAACCGTTAGCTCAGTTCCTTCAAATTTTATACATATTTACGTTCTGTTAACAAATGTAAAGGATAAAATGGCAAAAATGATGTAAAGCTACTGAGCACAAGTAGTAAGAGTGGACTGTTTTCCCTGTTTTAGGTTAAGACAGAAGCAAGTTGTATACTCCTGCAACAAGCTGTCCCACCAACATACACACCCGCCACAGGGAATTCCTCCAACAAAAGCACATTGTTATAGAGCCCATTTTCTACCATCAAGTTATTTCACAGCAAATAAACATCAGTTACTATAGACAGATTTAGAACAGTTACAGTTGGGGAAAGAAGGCTGAAGAACCATAAAATTAAACCATACAAGAAAAGGCCCTGCAAAAATGTAAAATCATGAGTCCAGCATCAGTGCTCAGTTTAAATCATGTATTGGTGACACTATCACAAGGACAACTGGAGAAAAAAAATTCTAGATTTACCATGCAGGAGAGGTTTTATTACTCTACTTGCCTTTGATAACCTGATTACATCTAAAGTTGTTTAGCAGTTTAGTACTGTGTTAAACTGTTGTCTCGGAGTTTAATTAAACCCAGTAAGATGTACAGAAGACAATGAAGCAGTCAAAAGTACTGCTTCCAACAGAGGTGAAAGGTCAAAAATGGAGCCATGGAATAGAGGTCACTAGCAGCCACAGCCTTCTCTCTGGGGCTGGGGTTCACTGGTTAGTCGACCCCCCTGTGGAGCTGAAGGTTTGTGTTGTACACCTGACTCTGCAGCATTCAGATCCAGGCTTCCATCTTGGATATTCTGGTAGATTTTCTTGGCAGCCTCCAGGAATGCATCTTCAACGTTCTCTCCTCTTCAAAAGAAGCAGCAAAATTAATTCAAGTTCTGCACTACATTACATTCTAGACTGAATGAGAAGTCATGAACGTGCTTGGCCTACCATCCACCTCTTTCAGTCACTAGCAATTGTGCATTGATGAGATGTTCTGTAAGAATGGCTACAAAGACACACAAAGCTGGGTACAGTCCAATGTTCCCCACCTGAAGCAGCTATCCCCTCAGAAGATTTTGAAAAAGTAAACTGCTTAATGACATCTTTTACAGATTACCTGGCACCGGGGACAGTTTTCAGATGCCATCTCCAGCTTTAGGGGGAAGAATCAAATCTGTCAGTTCACCTTTGACGTAGATTAGCCATTAGTACTTTTGGACTTCAGATACATCAGTTTTAAAATAGGCTACACAACAGAGATGGGCTTTTTTCCCCTCCCAAGCATTTTCATATAATGGTTTTGACGGTTATAATAAAAGGCACAATAATGAGGATCTGTGGTAGTAACTTGCATCAACTGTTCTATTAGTTTCTGTAAATCTTTCTAAGTTAGGGTTTACATCATCTACCATAGCACCTTTACAGCTATCCTGTTGCATGGCACTGATCTTTGTGAGAGGATATCAGAGTTAGTACTGAGCTAGTAGTGAGACCAGCAGCTACAGATGGGCAAAGAACTGCAGTTCTGGTTTGGAGGATTTTGAGATTTCAGAATTTGTTTTCATTCTAGTTTGAAAGATAAGAAATTTCAAAGTTCTCAGCAAAACAGAATTATTTGTTCTTTGCCCAGTTCTACCAGCAGACCTGGCACTGGAGCAGCATGCCCGATTGCCTACAATGGAGCAGGGGACCCTGGTAGCCCAGGTTGCCATGCTGTGAGCCTGAAGCTGTTCTCCCCAGCAGGCAGAATTTCCAGCTGAATTCTGTCAAAACAGACAAGAGTCACAACTTTACAATTCTGACAAATCAGCAAGTTGCAATGAACGAATGTTTTTTGTTTTAAGTTTTCCAACCAGCTCCATTAGCAACTGCTAGACAGGTTTTACCAGTGTGTACACAGCATAGCATAAAGCCCTTATTATCTGTATAGTGACATGCTATTAGTAAAGCCTCTGAATTAAAAAAATCCCAAACTATATTTGTTAGTGCTGCAAGGTGCTATGGTAGACCTGGTTTCTATTAACAGTGTTGCGAGACTTGCCAAGCAATTTAGGCTTACTGCACTGTGAGAACACAAATATATAGGTCATCTGGATCCCATAATTCTTATCAAAATAAATTGCAGACATCACAGAAATGTACAACTGGACCTTGCTAAGTTATCTAGTTCAGTCCCCTGCATTAAGAGAAGATTAAGTATTATCTAGACCACCCCGACAGGTGACTAAACTGTTCTTAAAAGCCTTCAATAAAGGGAAAGTCCACAACCTCCCTAGGTAATTTGTTCCAGAGCTTAACTACCCTGCCAGTTAAGAAGTTTTTCTTAACATCTAACCGAAATCTCCCTTGCTACAATTTAAGCCCATAGCTTCTTGTCTTGTCCTGTCCTGTCCTCGGCAGTTAAGGGGAACAATTTGTCACCCTCCTATTTTGGGGAGGCCAAAAGGAAACGCCCTACAGCAGCTTCTGGAACTGCTGCACCACAATCCAGCAATAGCACCTGTCACACAGCTGCATAGCCTTGTACAGATGCAAGCACTCTGAAACCTCCTGTATGGAGTGTTCACACTTCAGGTCTGAACTCCGCCCACCACAGAACTAGCAGGGTCATTAAAATGAGGAAGCTGCACAATCTATTAGATCAGCATAATTTAAATTTTACAGTCAGCTTGCAGGTTAAAGCACACACAAGGAAGTGCTCCATTTTATCAGTGCGACTAATGGAGGAAGTGTTGTGGGAGGTCTTAAGTGAAATTAGTTTAGTAGTTTCAGTTTCCAATTGAGGTGGGGTTGGTTTTTTTTATTTATTTTTTTTTTTTTTAAAGTGTCAGCCCATCACACCTCAGCAACTATTTGCTTGGAAGATTGTCCAAAAGTGGAGTAACAAGATGGCTGCTGCAAGTTAAGGTCAAGATGAAGCAAAAATGCTAGGCATGCTCTATTCCCTCCATCTCCGGATGATATTTTTACTGCAATCTAACCTGAGAAATCAAGTTCACTTTCATCCACAACACCACAGACTAAGTCCCTCTATGAAAACATATACTAAACTTAAGATTGTCTCTATGGGAAATGTGGTCTTTTTGCTTAAAGAGATAGTAGGCCTACCACTTACGTTTTTGCACTTGCTTCAAGGAACAACAACCCTATTTAGAAATAAAATTGAAATGGTTAGGATACATGACATACTTCAAGAGAACCATATCGTAGTCACTGAAGTTTGAATCCTGAGATAAACACGTGAGGGCCCACTGAAATTTCATGCTAAATACTACTTTGGAAGTATTTAAGGTTCTTTTTTTAAGTAGGACATCAATATGCAAATTGCACTCCTAATTCTAAGCTAGGCCAAGTTCTACTTTGCCTCAAATAGTTTAAGTTTTATATATAACTAAGTTACTTTGAAAAGTGTGCTCTAAACAGCTTCCAGTTACTAATGCAGAAGGTTCACTTTAAAACCTCTAACCTCACTGAAACATAACAGCACAAAAGCAAACACACCATTTTCTTCCGCAAATTGTTTGGCTTCTTCATATGTAACATCTCTCTGTGCTTCCAGATCTGCTTTATTTCCTATGAGGATTATCACCTGGTTCAGAACAGAAAAATGTTAGCCTGAAAAAATAGTTCAACTGCCTTTTTACCCCCACCCCAAATCAAGTTACTATTAAACAAAGGCATGAAATTAGAATAATGGCAGCTCTCTCACAAACCCTGCCCATGATGAATGGGAGAGTGCCAAAGCACTCACAGGGTATCTCTGGGCACATCTTCACTGGTAGCACTTTAACATGGCTTGTGTAGTCGCAGCATAGCACTGGGAGAGAGCTCTCCCAGTGCTCTTGAAAAAACCCACCTCCATGACGGGAATCCTTCCCAGAGCTAATGCATCATCTACACTGGCATTTTACAGTGCTGAAACTTGCAGCACTCAGGGGGGTGTTTTTTCACACCCCTGAGCAAGAACGTTGCAGTGCTGTAAAGTGCCAGTGTAGACAAGCCCTAAGATAGCCAACTAAGCAGTAGAAAGTTCACCTCCTCCGTTCCCCCCCCCCCCCCCCCCCACGGAAAGGGAACTGGATACAAACTCTCCCATATCAGAGGTTCTGCAGATATCCAGGACCTCCACAAGCTTTCACACAGCAAAGCTATCGCTGTCCGTCCCTAAACTCCAAGTGTTCCCTCCCCCTAAAAACAGGCAGACCCATTCATCTGATCGACAAGACTCAATAAAACTGAAGACACTGCCCAAAAGTTTAAGTGACAGGTCACCCATGCACAGTCCCTTACTCTAGCAAGTAGGGCAGACTAGGGATAGTATCTCATCTCTCTAGCAACATCTCCGCCCTGAAGATAGGAATGATAGGAACTCCAGATGCCACATTCAACCCTTCACTATAGGATTCCAATGGCCTGAGGGCTTGCGAAAAATACAGGTTTATTCTAAAAGGTGACTAAGTCAAAGCAGTCCTCTCTCATATCTACCTCGTGTGTATTCAGAGTCATCAGCTGATTTGATCTGAATGCTCATTAAAAAACCCAAAAAACCCACAAACATTGTAGAGGCAAAACAAGAGTAGGAAAGGGATTGTTCTGCGATCAGAAATGCACTAACTGAAAGAACACAGCTTTACTCTCAGAGTCAGACAAATATGAAGTCTTAGGTCTTGTCTACACTTCTAGCAGGAATGACGGGCAGTGATCAATCGGGGGCGGGGGAGGGAGGCAAGGGGGTTGGGTGTCAATTTATCATGTCTAGTATAGACAATAAATCAACCGCCAATCAATCACTCTAGCGTTGACTTTGGCACTCTACCTCAGTGAGAAGCGGGGGGGGGGGGGGGGGGGGAGACCGACAGGACAGCATCTCCCGTCAACACACGCAGCGAAGACACCATGTCAAGTAGATCTAAGTATGTCGACTTCTGCTAAGTTATTCATGGAGCTGAAGTTGCATAACTTAGATAGATCACCCCCCACTAGGACAGACTAGCCCTTACAAAGCATTTTCAATAGCGAGAAAGATTAGAACCACACTACAGGAGCTGGGAAAGCCTTTTGGCCTCTAAGGAGGAGCAAAGACCACCCTGGGAGGAAGATATTGGGTAGTTCCTTTGGATAAGATTTAAACCCATGTTCAAACTGAGAACAGTGTAAGTTTTTACTAAGTAAAGGACAAGTTAAACTTTCAGTTTAAAAGCAACAAGTTGGGGTGAGAAAAGGGGCAGAAGACAGTCAAATGTATGTTCAATATTAAGGTCTAAAACTAGGAATAGAAAAACCTGGAATGAACTCTCAGTATGCCATATAGCAAGGACAGCACATTGCAAGCACATTTAAAAGAATATTACTATGTATCAAGGAAATACATTTCAGTTTCAACCTTGGATGTCTTGCTTTGGGACAAGAAGTGTTATAAAAACATAAAAAGCAGTGCAACTTACAGTATTCGGATTGGTGAGGTTCCTTGCGTCTGTCAACCAGCTGCTTAAATGGTTGTATGTGCTTCTTCTGTGAAGAGCCAAGTGAGGAGAATTTAACTATAGTATGTAGTCACTCCCAATAATACCACTTTTCAGAATTTTAGTGTTTAAAATAGATTTGTCCCACGATGAAGTTCTATTATGAATTCAGAACAGAACTTTGTCTATTCTCCTGGGGTAGCTGAGTTGTTTAGCTACTTCACAGATGCAGTATTACTGCTTTCCATGAGGGTAACATGTTAAGACACACAGTGTTGTATAAAACCCAAAGGATTTCCTATCTAATACTCGCAAAGAATACTGCACTGCAGAATACTGCTTAGGTAACACTGCATAAAAAGGAGATCTTTAAGTAAGAACTACTTCCAGCAAAATAGGGTGCATACAGAAGTGTGCATGAGATGCAGAGAGAATGTATAAAGCGGCAAAAAAACTGAACACTAAGCCACACACTTAAGGACGTGCCTTCAACTGTGCCCCAAAACGTATCGTGCTTAGAGAATGTTCTTAGCTTAGAAACCAGACAATACCTTCAGGTTGCTTTTTTTCTTAAGTCATCAAGTCTCATTGATCATTCTGTATTTGGATGATGAGATTCTGTGGCCTGCATTGTGCAGGAGGTCAGACTAAATGATCATAATGGTCCATTCTGACCTTAAAGTCTATGAGTCTATTCCTTTAAAAAACTGATTATATATTTACTGTTGTTATCTGACTGTATACTCTTCAGCAGATCAATAGCTGAGCTTGCTCTAATGAAGGGAATTTGAATTGACAAGGTGGGCGAGGGAATTTCTTACATTGGACCAACTTCTGCTGGTGAGTGAGACAAGCTTTAAAGCCACACAGAGCTCTTCAAGTCTGGGAAAGGTACTCCCAGCAGCACCACTAAACCCAAGGTGCAACAGATTGTTTAGCATAAGTAATTAGCACATATTCTAAGAGTCCATTCAAGGTGAAGTGGCTCATTAACACCTTCCCCGCCCCCGCCATAGGACGGAGGGGGGGGTAAATGGGTTACAGATTGTTATAAGCCAGAAATTCAGTGTCTGTTAGACACTAAAAATCATGGACTGAAAAGAAAGTTATGAATTTAAGCTCCCAGTCTCATCTTTTGAAAGTGTTGTGCAGGCTTCCTTTGAGGATGAGGGCTGACAGGTCAGAGAGAGTGACTGCTTTGTGAAAAGTGTTCATCCACAGGTGATATGGTGTTATTTTCCTGTGAGTTAATTCAATAGCATAGTGATTGTCTATTTTCACCCACATAGTTGTTATTGGGGCATTTAGTGCACTGAATGTAGTGTGCCACAGGTTGTAATAGGCAGGCATAGGATCCATGGATCTTGAAAGGTGTGTGGCGGTGGTGTGTGGCGGGGGTGGTGGGGATTGTTATCATTGTAGCAGTACAGATATGTCTGCAAGTTCTGCATCTTTTCTGGCAGGGTCTGGTGCCGCTTTGAGTTGGTATGTCCTGGTCTGTGGGGAATCTGGATTGCAAGTGGAATCAAAACCATGAAATGACAATGACCTCCTTTGAGGGAACCTAATTGGTGTATGCCTGCATCCCTGCAGGGAATAAGCAGATTTTTATATGCTTTGCTCCTTATTTTGGAAAGAACTCACAAGTTCTTCTTACCCTGTGAATGGCCTATATGCCACTTCATAAAGAATGACGACGGTAAGAAAACACCTTGCATTCCCATAGCTCCTTTTAGAAGCTATCAGATGAATGCTGAGTATCCTCTAAATCATTTCTACAGGGCAACGCAACTTAGTTTCAAATACAGCTTCTCCATACATTGTGTAATTTTATTCATTGTTATAAAACCCACCATCCATTTCTTCATGGCTAACAAGAAAAAAAACTAATGTTTTAGTTCTCTAAATACACACAAATAAGGGATGTGTAGAAAGGTATCAAATAGGTGCCTCAACACCACCACCACCTAGTGAAGCACAGAGTACAGGACATTCGTTCACCTGGAACTGGACTGTGAATATTCAGTTGTGTTTCCATACACTGAATCTAATATGCTGATAAGATGTATATGGTTGGTATACCTACATGCAAGTCAATTACAGATTATATACCAAAAAGAAAGGTAGTTGTAGTTGGGAATGTAATTTGTGACCATTAGTTAAGACCCTGAAGATATTTAGTTTTACTCTGACAAACAAACAATTTCAGTGACAGGGAAGATACTACATATTCCAAAAAAAACACCAAGTCTTTACTATAAGAAATGACTACATTGAGTATGAGTGTGTACAAGCAGCTAGCTACTCACTATTTATTGTATTCCTCCCTTTCTGGGAAAGGTAGGGCACCTCTGTTTGAAAGACTACAGATAAATAGGAGAGTTCAAGAACAGGCCAGAAGCTTTTTAAACAGATCTATGTAAAAGAAAGCCATACCCCAGAATTCCACTGTATACAATCCCCAGGGGGAGACAACTTGAGTCTGGGAATGTTCCCATATCCCCCACCATGAAGATCATGATGGGGGGAGGGGGGCAGAAAATAAGACACCTAAGTTCCATACTCTGAAATCTTAAATACACAGAAACACCTTTTAGACAAGATAGTTTAAATAAATTGGCAGAATGCACAATGATGCCTGAAGGGGGAGAATCAATCATGGAAGTTTCCAAGGAGAAGCTTATTTATGCAGAGACTTCGGGATTCTGAAGTTTCACATTTATTAACCAAAGTCAATTTGAAAGTAAACTACCAGCGCTATATACTTTTCAAAAAGGGGTTTGTAGAATGGAGGGAAATAAAGGGGAGGCTGCATAAGAAAGGGTGAAAAAAATCCACTATCCAGATACCTGACTAGTTTAGAAAACCAAGAGGACTGAGACCCAGAGAAATTTGTCACGTACAATGTAGTGACATTGTAAAGCAGTGTGTGTCAAACAGGCTTGGAAATAAATTGGTAGTCATACCATATGTTCTATTTTAGCTATAACTACAGATGACAAAAATCAGACAGACACACAGAGACAGAATCTCTTACCTAGTAATATCATAGACCATGAGAGCTCCTGCTGCTCCTCTGTAGTAGCTTCGTGTTACAGCCCTAAATCGCTCTTGTCCTGCTGTGTCCCAGATCTGCAGTTTAATTTTTTGGCCACTAACTTCAATTATTCTTGTACCAAATTCGACCCCAATTGTGTGGGGACAGTCAGCCATAACTGTCACAGAAAGATAAATCAGAGGTTCACATCTTTCTACTAGAAGTCATCTCCCTCTTCCAGAGGAATATTTTAGTAATGCCATCTTTCATATTGAAAGAAAAAAATCTAATCTAGATCAACCCGCTTTCTAACAGTAAATTGTTTTTAATTTAAGCAGCATTGAATTATTGGTTATTTCCTGAAAACGAGAGTTTTAATGCACTGCCAAGCATTTAAGAATTGTCAATTTATAAAAATCAGAAAATTCCTGAAGGAATTTGCAAAAGTATGCATCATTGATGTGTTTGGCACTACAAGCTGAGTAACTGAGTCAGTTTAGATTGCTGCAGAACCAACCCTTGTGGAAACAACTTTAACTTGAAGGCTTAGAGGTACTAACCATGACTTGAAAGAATTCAATGAAGTTTTTTATAAATTTCCAACAGATGGTTAAAAACCCTGCACATGACCATAGGAGTGGTCATGCTGGATCACACCATAGATCCATCCAGTTTAGTAAGACATTTTGA
This sequence comes from Chelonoidis abingdonii, assembly GCF_003597395.2. NCBI lineage: Eukaryota > Metazoa > Chordata > Testudines > Testudinidae > Chelonoidis > Chelonoidis abingdonii. The sequence continues at coordinate 21,445,560 of NC_133792.1, forward strand.
AGACTTGCCTGTAACTGACGTTTGAGGAACGTTTAGAAGACAGTTCTAGGATAACCTGTTAACGGGAAATTCTTCCTCCCAATCCCTACCAGAAATCAGCTTATGCCCTGTCTTTTGCTCAAATGTAAGGTCTATTGCTTCAAGTTTATAGAACTTTTGAGGAATTACAAATACTTAAAGCATTCTCTCAGATAACATCTGATGGTCTCTTCAGAAGTCAGGCCACATGCAAGTGATTGCTTGCTATTTCCAGTGTGAATAGGTTAATCAAAAGGTAAGTCACTTTCAGAACCCTACTTCTCACCACACAAGCACACTTTGAAGCTGTGTAACTACTTTGCAAGCCTAAGGACATGGAAACTAAGCTACATTATCCACTATAGGTAAACTGCATGGAAAGGATAAGACAGAATTAAGAGCCACAGCAAACTTTCAACACTGAAGAAACAAAACTAGCAAAGCCTCAGAACTGGGAAGCAACACTTGAGTCAATGTTTATAGAATCATAGATTATTAGGGTTGGAAGGGACCTCAGGAGATCTAGTCCAACCCCCTGCTCAAAGCAGGACCATTCCCCAACTAAATCCCCAAATGGCCCCCTCAAGGATTGAACTCACAATCCTGGGTTTAGCAGGCCAATGCTCAAACCACAGATGAGAAAAAGGACATTGCAGTTATAAAACAGATGATTATATATACACTCCTTAAGGAGCATGTATCATGCAGATGCAGTAGCTGTGACTCATGACAATCAATCAATCTATAAAATTAACTCCAGTGTTACTTAAACCTGCAGGAGGCTGCCTTTGATTTTTAGTCGTTATAGCCCACTTTGAATGGGAAAAGTACTAACTCCCCTCAAAGTGAACTTTTGCATTCCAACAGAGGCTCTATTCTCACCAAATACCAATGCAAAAAGGTGTAGGAATATTTTTAAAGTGGGGTTTGTGACTGAAGTTTAGTAGCACACTTTCAGAAGCCATCACGTAGCAGGACCTTTCCCAGCACCATGCCTGTTACAGATATGCACTATGGGAATGCCATAGCCTTTATTTCACAGAAGTCACTCTCCAGACATGTGGACAGACAGATGATCTGATGGGCAGCAGACTATGCTAAGTAACTATTTGCTTCTATCTTCATCATTCTGACTACGATTAGTCTATGTATTTGCAATGGGTGAAGCACCAGAAGGAACTCATGCATGCTGGAAAATAGCTTTCAGAACTAGGGAAGCAGGAAAGAGAGGGAGGAAGCATACCATCAGTGAAAACAGAGGCTCCAAATGAAGATACTCACATTTCTTTTCTGTGAATTGGTGAAGTAAGCAGGACTTTCCTACACCCATGTCCCCTGTTACAGAAAACAAAATGTTATTCTACTGGTAACAATGGCTTCAATTTAAAAACATCTGACAAGGTTTACATTGAAAACACGAGTGCCTTGCCGGAGCATGCTCCGCTACGCCTGTATGCGCAAGATGATGTTTCACAGTGCACCTGGTAACAGTACTTTTCCCTATAGCTTTGTTCACAGGCATAGGGTAGTAGAGGCATCCAAGGAATAAACAAGAAGGAAAGGAGTTCAGGTTACAGCGATATTACTATTTGAGGTGTGCAAGGTCATACAGAAAGCTGACCCGTTAGGCACTAAGTGGGAGGGAGACCAAGGTTATTTGCAACTTTCAGAAGGGCAACAGAAATTTCAAATTCCATACTGACACACATTAGAGCAGAGACCTTTAATTATAAACCTTTTATACCAGAAGGCAGACATCTCCCAGTAGCTGAGCAAGTGTGAGACAGCTGCTACACAGTTATGTTAGTCCTGTATTAGGCTTCAGCACAACCATGGCAATGTGCTTCAGGTAATACAGAACTAAACGATAAATTTTTGTTTGTTCTCTTTAAAACAATCAAGGATCTCATAGCAACCTTGATCTGCACACTTAAGGCAAAGCTGCCCCCAGATTCATCTACATAAAACCCTTTAGAGTTAAATAATCAACACAGTGAGCCCAATCCTACTGTGAACCATAAAAAGACAAACAGGGAAGGAAGATTCATGAGGAGATCATCTAATCCAATGGTTCTCAAACTCTTGTACTGGTGACTCCTTTCACACAGCAAGGCTCTGAGTGAGACCCCCCCTTATGAATTAACAAAACACACACGAGAAGATTACCTCTTGTTCCCCATGTCTACCAAAGACAGAACGAAAAGTTAATAGATAATTGTCCTCTAGCAAATTATTTGAAGACTTCAGTCCCTTCTCAGCCTTTTCTTCTAGGCTAAAGATGACCAATTCTCTCTTTTCTTTGAAGGTCATATTTTCCAAGTCTCTTCTTTTCATTCCTCTCTTCTAGACTGTCTCCAATTTGTTCACAGTTTTCGTAAAAGCATGATGCCCAAGCACTGGACACAAGTATCCAAGCTGAGGCCTCACAGCACAGAGTAAAGCAGAACAATTACATTCTGTGTCTCACTAATACACTCCAGCATGAGATTTGCCTTTTTCACAACTACATCATGTTGCTGATTCATATTTATGTTCCGCTGTAACGCCCAGATCCTCTTATACAGTACTGCTGCCTACAATGGGGAAAACTGGTTATTTTGTGTATTTGACTTTTTTCTTCCCAAGTGTAGTGCTTCACAATTGTCATTACTGAATTTCATTTCCAGTTCAGACCAAATTCTCCAATTTATCAAGATCATTCTGAATTCTAATTCTGTCCTCACAACCCCGCCCCCTAGTGTGGTGGTATCTGCAACTCTTATAAGCCTACTCTCCATCATCCAAGTTGTTAATGAAATTGAGTAGTACTGGATCAGAGACAATCTTGCAGTAACTCATGGATATGTCCATCCAGTATGACAGCAAACCATTGGTAACTATTCCGAATGTAGTCTTTCAACCAGTTGTGCACCTGCTTCATGGTCATTTCATTTCCCTAGTTTACTTATAATTTTAAATGCCACAGTAGAGATAACCCACAATACTCCACACATCTATTGTGGGGTCAAGATAAGTTTACTACAAGCACCTTAATTTTGACACTATGCAGTCAAAAGACACCCTAAGAGCGTACGGGTCTAGTGCCGGCAATCATGTCCTCAAGCAGCTGGCCCCAGTGACTATGCAGCGTAATCTCTCAGTTAAGTTTTTTATAAATGAAAAGAAACAAAATTTGTTTTCGGTGCTGTAGGTTGCAAGTTCAACTGACAAACATGAAGATTTCCCTCCCTCCCCACACACCATAATCGTGGCTCCTTTATGCAGCTGCAGCAGCAGAAAGTATCGGAAGAGCCACTTAGCCAAGGAAAGATTTCCCCAGCATAGTCATCGTCATACCAGTCTTAAATAGAATGTGGTGGCTTTGGCAGAAGGGGTATAATTAGGGTGAGCAGACCCTCCAGAGCTGCCCAAATTGCACCAAGGACTGCACCAGGTCACCAGACTTTGAGAGAATGAAGGAGGCTTAAAGCCACTGTAGCCTCTCTTTTCCCTAAGTTGCACTGCACACATTCGTACCCATGGTAATTTGTATGTTCACACAGCTATTTATTTTAAAAAAATAAATACAAGGTTGCAGTTTTAAGACAGGGACATTTAAGAGCAGCAGCATATTTTAGAGAGGGTTACAGAAATCATTACTCTGATTTAACCATACACTTGCATATGTTTGTCTGTACAATCCTGGAACTAGGCCACTCAGTGGAATCTAGCAGTACAAAGTACCTCACATGTATTTTTAAAACACTACCTATGAAAACTTTTTTGTAAGTGTGAACAAGAAGTCTCCCACTGAGGGTACATAAGAAATAACTGAATTGAATTTAGTCAGACTGTGACTGCAAACTAGTATTTAGTTTGGTTTTGTTGTTTTAATTGGAACTCTAAATACAGAGTGCATAAAAGCTTTCTCCCAGGCTGAGATGAACACTAATTTCCTAATAAAGACAAGAGACCAAATTCTGAATTTCTCATCTAAAAGAGTGGAGATACCCCTTTATGCCTCCCAAATTCTGGGCTGTCTGTAGATTCATGGTTGGCAATACAAGTTAAAGCAGTTGTGGGAGCTGATTTCCAGCATCTTTCCACATCCACCCAGGATGGCTTTCCAAAAAGGATTTAAGACCACCCAACATTTTAATTTTATTTAAATTAAATACTTCCCCCATCCCCTTTATATTTAAAAATTTTAAATTATGACAACCTATATTAAATCCTAAGCTTACTATGATCTATAAAAATCATTTCAATAAAAACAATCTTAAAGCAGTACACAATTGCTGCCAAAGCTTTAAAGAAAGAGTCAGCCTACTGAACTGGTAGAAGTCACTGGCCAAGAATCCAGAGCCAGAGTTTGCTGAAGTGCTAAACCAACTTTCTGACAGCATTAGCCTCTTCTGCAGGTGCAGAGAGGATGTTTTCTTCATTTCTGTCTATTCAACTATTTCAGTTTTAAGCTGAGAAACCAACTGGAGTTGAAAAAGCAGGAAAGCTTGTTTTCTCTCTTCCATCTATGAGGAAAAATGAGGTGCGAGGATGAGATTTACTAGTTATAAAATCTTGAAGGACATAGTTACCAGAAACATTCAATTCACTATTTTTGTTTTAACAAAAATCAGCTTTAAAACGTAAAAATGTGTTTTACACAAGAAAAATGTTCAGTATCCAACATATAAGAACTTAATACAGACATTTTAAAACTGTTTTTATTTAACTGAATTCCAATTTTCACCAAATGCAGCACTAGTCAAAAATTAATCTACCAAATAAAAAATGTATTATTCAAGTTTCTAAAAGAGTAAAAACTAAGCATCTGAGAAGTTTTATACTACATCTGTATACTTACTAAGCAATTATAGTTTATCTTCCTGGTCAGCAAGAATACCACCAAATTATGCCAACCATTGAGAATCAATCTTTCTTTAGGGAAACTGATGGTAGAGATGCAAAACAAGACTTAAAAATCCATTTAAATCAGCAAGGAAGAAACAATGATTTAATTCATGATTAAAATTGGTGATTTAAGTCCATTCTACACTTCAGCCACCTACACATGGTGGGAGGGGAAAAAAAGCAAGAGATCTGGCTACCTTCAAGCCCTTTACACTGTGGAAGTGTATATTGGAGATCAAGAATAGCCAAAAATGGGGGCTACAGTCACCCTCTGAGATTGACAAACATTTCAGTACTGTAAGATTACACCAGAATATAGCCCCACCCTGCTAAGGGAATGAATACTGAACTTGAACTCACTCCCTGCTCATAAACCTGTCTTCCCTTGGAAGACAGTGTGTCTTAAGTGAAGTGCTTTCTGCTGAGACATACCTGGTAAGCGGTGCTCAGAAAGAAAAGGTAGGTGGATTTCAGTAAATAGCTCATATTTACTACTCTAACTTTGACACACAATATTCCATAGATGAAGTTTTGTGGGGCTGGAGAAAAAAAGGAACGATAGGAGATGCAAGGTGAAGTGTACCTAATGAAGAACATTGCTCTAGATGCACACTTAACAGAAAGTTATCCTTTCAGTAGGAACTCACCCAGAATTCAGATACACTTTAGAATGTCTGTAAGCAAGCATCCATGTATATACATATGTATTTATCCCAACATCTGCTTTTAAAGTAAAAACATTTTTCAAGTTCATACTTACCAATAATGATGTACTTAAAGATGTAAGAGTAGTTGTAAGGTGCAGTTGCCATTGTGGCACTATAAAAAGAAAAGAAATAAAATAGATCAGCAATACAGATTAACCATCTAAAACCAGATGGGTTAGATATATCCCTTCTCCCTGAAGGGTATAAAATGAGTGCATGTTTTTTTTCTTGAGCTATCCTTTTATTTCAATCTCAGGTTTCTACTGTATTTCCATGCAGCCAACAGACTGACATATTCAAGTACTCAGAACACAAGACATCCAGTAACAGGCCCTTCCATGAAGCATTTTCTGCACTAACAAATTCTCGCCAGTAAAAGTACTAGTCTAGCTGCTCCATAGAGAAGGCTCAAGCAGCTTCTGGCACCAGTGGAAGTGTACAATATAATACACTATAACAGGAGTAGGCAACCTATGGTATGTGTGCTAAAGGCGGCACACAAGCTGATTTTCAGTGGCACTCACACTGCCCGGGTCCTGGCCATCAGTCTGGGGAGCTCTGCATTTTAGTTTTGAATGAAGCATCTTAAACGTTTTAAAAACCTTATTTACTTTACATAACTAAACTTCTGTTGCATATTATAGACTTCTAGAAAGAGATCTTCTAAAACTTGTTAAAATGTATTATTAGCATGCAAAACCTTAAATTAGAGTGAATTAATGAAGACTCGGCACACCACTTCTGAAAGGTTGCCGACCCCTGCACTATAATATAATCAGATTCTTTAGTGCAGATGGTTTGACAGAAAATAGGACATTCCAACTTCCACATTTGTCGAGAAGTCTCAGTTTGACAACACAATGCTAGTTATTATTTAAAACACCTTTTCTGGAATCAAAGAAAGTCCCAACGGCTTTTCTAAAAAAAGTGCACTTTAAGATTTGAACCAAAGCCATAAACATTATTTTGCCATCACAAATAACTTAAATTACAGTATACCATGGAATGCTCTCTTTGTAAACACTACAGATTTGCATATTTTAAGTCAGCTAACTTAGATCACTCTAGTTTATAGAGAAGGCTACTTCAGGCCCCACGCTCTGTTGAGTAAGAAGTCTAGACTTCCTACACCCAGGCACTGAGAGACTTAAGCCACAAGTCAGATGTTCAGGAAACTGGTCAATAATTGTTGCTTTGTCAGTCAGACAGCAGTGAACAAGCTTCAGTAATTTGACTACTTTTACACGATTAAGTTTCTTATATGAACTGACTAATATCAGCCTATTAAAAATGTTGACTTAAACTTTACTATAAATGGTATACTAAGAAAGATACGGTGAATTATTCTGGGAAGTCTAAATACACAGAAAGAAGGAATACTTAGCTCTGTCTAGCCTGACAAACCAAGTCATTTCCATTATTTACCTTTAATTTATGCAATTTTTGGATCCAAACAATTTATTTCAGATACCTGCTTAAAAACTGGAACTATAGTTCTTGTGAGTTTAACATTTACGTATGACTCCTCTGCCTCACTGAAGACTCCTTTTACTACTTCGAAGTACAGCTATGTCCGAGTCTAGTCCTGCTCAGATGTTTACTTGGAAGCCTTGTCCCTCCGCTAATTCCCTTGGTGGCACTTCTCATGCATCTAATTTCCTACCCAACCCAGCCACCAGTTTAAAATGAGTATAGTGCTGCTCATCCACATGATCAAGTGCTACTTAAGTGTCAAGTATTCTCATTAGTTCAACATCTTCTGTACTCACTCTCTTTTCCTACTCCCGGCATGTCAGATAGCCACCAGTTACACAGAGGTGCTCCCCTTTATAAGGGATTTGGCTCTCTAGCCCAATTAAGTCATATTACAATTTTGTGCAACTTCACCTCAAGAGACAGCACAAGTGTGTTTATATACAAAAAGAATCAGTCAAGTAAAATCAATGGGGAACACTACAGAAGTGCTGACAGTTCAATGGCATTTGATATACACACATACACCATAAAAAACATTTCTTCTTACTCACCTATAAAGGAAACTAATCCAAACCAATGACCACTCAAGGAAAGGAAAAAGCCTGAGTTGACTAATCTATAAACAAGAACTGCATACAGTGAATCCAAAAAGATGGTGTGGACAATAGTTTAGAGCACAGCAAGGAGGAAGAGACTTCAGTAGGAATTTGGGGGAAGTAACCCAGGGGAAGAAACCGCTAGTCAAGTGGTTCACCACAACCCCAGGGGGGGGGGGGGGAAGAAGAGCAGCACAGAGAATAGTTTAAAGATCTTAATATGTGCCAGACAAGATATGGCAGTACCAGTGACTTCCCCCTTCCCCAGCTGTTTTATTCAGAGGAAGCTCCCCTTTCCACTTTGTCCAGCCAGACACCACTTCTCTACCTCTCTCAGGTCTCTTGAATTAGGCAATGTCCACTCCATGTACCCCAAGCAGCTAAGCAAATCATCTAAAACAGGGGTTTGGGATCCCTCAGAGGGTTGTGAAGTTATAAGGGGGGGGGGGGGGGGGGGGGGGGGGGCGCGAGCTGTCAACCTCCACCCCATATCCCACTTTTCCTCCAGTATTTATAATTGTGCTAAATATATTTTTAAGAAGTCTTTTTAATTTATGGGGGGGGGGTCACACTCAGAGGCTTGCAATGTGAAAGGGGTTACCAGTACAAAAGTTTGAGAGCCACTGATCTAAAACATCGTAAGTTAAATTCTATTAGGCCTAAACTAAGCCTAGATAGTTCAAAGGAATTTTTGACAAAGAGTTATTCTGGTAATGTAATAGCAAAGTAAGTTTCCACCATGAGATGCTCCTCAGTAGCTCAGCACGCCTTTGATACTATTGGGGGGTAAGGAATGGGAACTGTAGAGGAAACAGTCAGGACAATAGCTTTCTTCCCCTTCCACCCCAGACTATTGTTCTCAGAATAACCCATGGGATCTTTAGTTCCCTCTTTACAGACTGTATGAAAGCAATGCAAGACAGTAGTTTTGCAAGGACAATACTTCTTGCTGCTGTACTCTGTAGAAGAGCAATTGTGGAGTCAAACAACCTACTGATGTAGGGCTGTAACTTCAGGATCGAGCTTTTTCCTTCCACATAAAAGGCTCAAGTTCTTTCAAGCTTACACCACCAGTTACAGGACGTGCAGTGATACTTCTTGCTATATTCCTGAAGATCTTCATCATATTTAGAAATAAAGATTACTTCAATGTCAGATGAATGTTAATACTCCATGTACATAAAGAGTTCAATGTCAGTGCAGCTTTTACAGTGTGGACACACCCTGATGCTGTAGATTTTCTGACTGCATCTTCCACGTTTTATATGCTGGAAAGGAAGCAGAATGATTCCCAAAGAGCAAGACCATTCAGTGTTAGAAAAATATTAAAAACAGGTCTGTTGAACTAACAAAATCAGAATAAACTTAAAGTTTGGCTCCTGCTTTTTCATATATATTATATATATTTTTATATATATATATAAATCCCCTCTCACCCCTATGGGTGGTATGTGTCTTCCTCAACCTTGGGTCCTCTACCAGAGGCCTGGGAGTTTGAGGGTTCTGCGCAATAT